>NC_091295.1:65975497-65987997 GCF_038502225.1 Cherax quadricarinatus | reverse complement strand
CATATACTCTTCCCTCCTTGCATCACTTCTACTTTGTAAAAACTTCTCATATGCTAACTTTTTCTCCCTTACTACTCTCTTTACATCATCATTCCACCAATCGCTCCTCTTCCCTCCCGCACCCACTTTCCTGTAACCACAAACTTCTGCTGAACACTCTAACACTACATTTTTAAACCTACCCCATACCTCTTCAACCCCATTGCCTATGCTCTCATTAGCCCATCTATCCTCCAATAGCTGTTTATATCTTACCCTAACTGCCTCCTCTTTTAGTTTATAAACCTTCACCTAATAATAATAATAATAATAGAGAACCAGAGGTCCAGAAAGATACTAATGAGTCTGGTATTTTTTATTTTGCAAAATTGGATTCTCTAGCAGTGTGCTGCTACACTACTCTATATGATAGTTACACAGTGGGAACACCAGAAGTGTGCTGCTACACTACTCTATATGATAGTTACACAGTGGGAACACCAGCAGTGTGCTGCTACACTACTCTATATGATAGTTACACAGTGTGAACACCAGCTGTGTGCTGCTACACTACTCTATATGATAGTTACACAGTGGGAACACCAGCAGTGTGCTGCTACACTAATCTATATGATAGTTACACAGTGGGAACACCAGCAGTGTGCTGCTACACTACCCTCTCTGATAGTTACACAGTGGGAACACCAGCAGTGTGCTGCTACACTACCCTCTCTGATAGTTACACAGTGGGAACACCAGCAGTGTGCTGCTACACTACCCTCTCTGATAGTTACACAGTGGGAACACCAGCAGTGTGTTACTACACTACTCTATATGATAGTTACACAGTGGGAACACCAGCAGTGTGCTGCTACACTAATCTATATGATAGTTACACAGTGGGAACACCAGCAGTGTGCTGCTACACTACCCTCGCTGATAGTTACACAGTGGGAACACCAGCAGTGTGCTGCTACACTACCCTCGCTGATAGTTACACAGTGGGAACACCAGCAGTGTGCTGCTACACTACTCTATATGATAGTTACACAGTGGGAACACCAGCAGTGTGCTGCTACACTACTCTATATGATAGTTACACAGTGGGAACACCAGCAGTGTGCTGCTACACTACCCTCTCTGATAGTTACACAGTGGGAACACCAGCAGTGTGCTGCTACACTACCCTCTCTGATAGTTACACAGTGGGAACACCAGCAGTGTGCTGCTACACTACCCTCGCTGATAGTTACACAGTGGGAACACCAGCAGTGTGCTGCTACACTACTCTATATGATAGTTACATAGTGGGAACACCAGCAGTGTGTTACTACACTACTCTATATGATAGTTACACAGTGGGAACACCAGCAGTGTATTACTACACTACTCTATATGATAGTTACACAGTGGGAACACCAGCAGTGTGTTACTACACTACTCTATATGATAGTTACACAGTGGGAACACCAGCAGTGTGCTGCTACACTATTCTATATGATAGTTACACAGTGGGAACACCAGCAGTGTGCTGCTACACTACTCTATATGATAGTTACACAGTGGGAACACCAACAGTGTGCTGCTACACTTCTCTATATGATAGTTACACAGTGGGAACACCAGCAGTGTGCTGCTACACTATTCTATATAATAGTTACACAGTGGGAACACCAGCAGTGTGCTGCTACACTACTCTATATAATAGTTACACAGTGGGAACACCAGCAGTGTGCTGCTACACTATTCTATATAATAGTTACACAGTGGGAACACCAGCAGTGTGCTGCTACACTACTCTATATGATAGTTACACAGTGGGAACACCAGCAGTGTGCTGCTACACTACTCTATATAGTAGTTACACAGTGGGAACACCAGCAGTGTGCTGCTACACTACTCTATATGATAGTTACACAGTGGGAACACCAGCAGTATGCTGCTACACTACTCTATATGATAGTTACACAGTGGGAACACCAGCAGTGTGCTGCTACACTATTCTATATAATAGTTACACAGTGGGAACACCAGCAGTGTGTTACTACACTATTCTATATAATAGTTACACAGTGGGAACACCAGCAGTGTGCTGCTACACTATTCTATATAATAGTTACACAGTGGGAACACCAGCAGTGTGTTACTACACTATTCTATATAATAGTTACACAGTGGGAACACCAGCAGTGTGCTGCTACACTATTCTATATAATAGTTACACAGTGGGAACACCAGAAGTGTGTTACTACACTATTCTATATAATAGTTACACAGTGGGAACATCAGCAGTGTGCTGCTTCACTATTCTATATAATAGTTACACAGTGGGAACACCAGCAGTGTGTTACTACACTACTTTATATGATAGTTACACAGTGGGAACATCAGCAGTGTGCTGCTTCACTATTCTATATAATAGTTACACAGTGGGAACACCAGCAGTGTTTTACTACACTACTTTATATGATAGTTACACAGTGGGAACACCAGCAGTGTTTTACTACACTACTCTATATGATAGTTACACAGTGGGAACACCAGCAGTGTGTTACTACACTACTCTATATGATAGTTACATAGTGGGAACACCAGCAGTGTGCTGCTACACTACTCTATATGATAGTTACACAGTGGGAACACCAGCAGTGTGTTACTACACTACTCTATATGATAGTTACACAGTGGGAACACCAGCAGTGTGTTACTACACTACTCTATATGATAGTTACACAGTGGGAACACCAGCAGTGTGCTGCTACACTACTCTATATGATAGTTACACAGTGGGAACACCTGCAGTGTGTTACTACACTACTCTATATGATAGTTACACAGTGGGAACACCAGCAGTGTGCTGCTACACTAATCTATATGATAGTTACACAGTGGGAACACCAGCAGTGTTTTACTACACTACTCTATATGATAGTTACACAGTGGGAACAAGAACTTTGTTGCTATGTTCACCACTCGCCACTGTGGGGAGGAAGAAGAGGGGTGGAGGTCATGAGACTGAGTTTATTTATGCAGCTAATGTGGAGGGAGCGTCGCCCTCATGCACATAGAAGGGAGCGTAGCCCCCAAACACATAGGAGGGAGAGTCGCCCCCACACACACAGGAGGGAGCGTCGCCCCACACAGGAGTGTAGCCCCCCACACACAGGAGCGTCGCCAACACACACACACACAGGAGGAAGCGTCGCCTCCCACCCACACAGGAGGGAACATCGGCCTCCACACACAGGAGGGAGCGTCGCCCCCCCACACACACACAGGAGGAAGCGTCGCTCCCGACACACACAGGAGGGAGCGTCCCCCTCCCCACACAAGAGGGAGCGTCGCCTCCCAACACAGGTGGTAGCCACAAACTCTACGGAGTTCAGTATCCACGTTTCACTAGGTTGGCCGGAGCGGTCAGTGGTGAGCCAGGTAATGTTGTCTTACACTCTATGTACACTGTCTCACTCACATAACATGCACCAGAGCCTCACCATATTTATAAAACATTCAAATTATACCTCAAACATACAGTATACCTGAAACATCTCTGAAGTCTTAGTAAGAATCCTCCTGAAAACAGTAAACCCTGCTATCACATAGTCTCTCCTGTTAATACTACACAAGCACATTACAGAAGATGAACATTGAAGCAGACCTTCTCTATCCAGCTTCCAATAGAAATATTTGTCTAACCTATTTTTATGCTACCCAAGTAATAGCTTTCATATCCTTTTACTCATGTGCAAGTTGATTGTTCCACCATATTGTATTACTACTACTACTACTACAACTTATATCACTGCTACTACTACTACTACTACTACTACTACTACTACTACTACTACTACTACTACTACTACTACTACTACTACTACTACTACTACTACTACTACTACTACTACTACTACTACTACTACCACTAGTATTGCACCTCACTCTGATCCTATATATACCCTCTGGTCCATGTATTGTTTGTAACAGCTTGACAAAGCTCCTGGAGAGCGAAACGTTGCCACAATAAAATGTCACATTAGTTGCACTTGTGTCCTTTTACTTTACATATTGTCGGTAATTCTACCAGCATTTATACATACCTGAAACACCCTTAACATAGCATACAATCATACAGTATACTTGAAACACATTTAACACAACATACAATCATACAGTATACTTGAAACACACTTAACACAACATACAATCATACAGTATACTTGAAACACACTTAACACAACATACAATCATACAGTATACAAACACACTACACAACATACAATATACAGTATACTTGAAACACACTTAACACATCATACAATCATACAGTATACTTGAAACACATTTAACACAACATACAATCATACAGTATACTTGAAACACACTTAACACAACATACAATCATACAGTATACTTGAAACACACTTAACACAACATACAATCATACAGTATACTTGAAACACACTTAACACAACATACAATCATACAGTATACTTGAAACACACTTAATACAATCATACAGTATACATGAAGCATAACATACAATCAAACAGTATATTTGAAATAATACAACATACAACAAGAGTTATTCTCCACAATAATAATAATAATAATAATCAGTCCCTATACATAGCATACTACAATTTATAATGATGCATGACACAGCTATACTAACGTATGCTTACATATTTGTATATATCATGCATGTATCATGTATGTATCCCGGTCATGGCAGCGAAGAAACATTAATAATGGTTATACCAGCTGATTTATGTGACGTAATAATGTTTTGATGCCTTGATTGGTCAGTAGCGGCCTCAGTGACGTCACTGTCTGGGTAATCGCTCGTTGATTGGTCAGTAGCGGCCTCGGTGACGTCAATGTCTGGGTAATCGCTCGTTGATTGGTCAGTAGCGGCCTCGGTGACATCACTGTCTGGGTACTCGCTCGTTTATTGGTCAGTAGCGACCTCGGTGACGTCACTGTCTGGGTAATCGCTCGTTGATTGGTCAGTAGCGGTCTCGGTGACGTCAATGTCTGGGTAATCGCTCGTTGATTGGTCAGTAGCGGCCTCGGTGATGTCACTGTCTGGGTACTCGCTCGTTTATTGGTCAGTAGCGACCTCGGTGACGTCACTGTCTGGGTAATCGCTCGTTGATTGACCCTGAGTAAACCAGTGATGGCAGAGGGAGAAGCTGATTGGCTGAGAGGTAGCAACCAGTGACCTCACTGTGGAAGTCAAGACAACGCAACGATAAACATGGAATAATTCTCTCTCTCTCTCTCTCTCTCTCTCTCTCTCTCTCTCTCTCTCTCTCTCTCTCTCTCTCTCTCTCTTTCTCTAGATAATAGTCGGTGCTTGGATAAGATCATATATCATACACCACTCATAATACAACATGGATCATACATTATACATTAAGTCTTCCTAAGAGCTTACTTAAGTATTCTTTGTGTTCCAGTTTTGTATTAAAGAGTGAGAGAGATGGTAGAGATAATACTGAGAGATAATACTATGAAAGATAAAACTGTGAGAGAGATAATACTGTGAGAGAGATAACACTATGAGAGAGATAATACTGTGAGAGATAATATGGTGAGAGAGATAATGCTGTGAGAGAGATAATACTGTGAGAGAGATAGTACTGTGAGAGAGATAACACTGTGAGGGAGATAATACTGTGAGAGAGATAATACTGTGAGAGATAATACTGTGAGAGAGATAATACTGTGAGAGAGATAATACTGTGAGAGATAATACTGTGAGAGAGATAATACTGTGAGAGAGATAATACTGTGAGAGAGATAACACTGTGAGAGATATTACTGTGAGAGAGATAATACTGTGAGAGAGATAATACTGTGAGAGAGATAATACTGGGAGAGAGATAATACTGTGAGAGATAATACTGTGAGAGATAATACTGTGAGATATAATACTGTGAGAGAGATAATACTGTGAGAGAGATAATACTGTGAGAGAGATAATACTGTGAGAGATAATACTGTGAGAGAGATAATACTGTGAGAGATAATACTGTGAGAGAGATAATACTGTGAGAGAGATAATACTGTGAGAGATAATACTGTGAGAGAGATAATACTGTGAGAGAGATAATACTGTGAGAGAGATAACACTGTGAGAGAGATAATATTGTGAGAGAGATAATACTGTGAGAGATATTACTCTGAGAGAGATAATACTGTGAGAGAGATAATACTGTGAGAGAGATAATACTGTGAGAGAGATAATAGTGTGAGAGAGATAATAGTGTGAGAGAGATAATACTGTGAGAGAGATAATACTGTGAGAGAGATAATACTGTGAGAGAGATAATACTGTGAGGGAGATAATACTGTAAGGGAGATAATACTGTGAGATAATACCATGAGAGATAATACTGTGAGGGAGATAATACTGTGGGATATAATACAGTGAGAGATAATACCGTGAGAGATAATACTTTGAGAGAGATAATACTGTGAGAGATAATACTGTGAGAGAGATAATACTGTGAGAGATAATACTGTGAGGGAGATAATACTATGAGAGAGATAATACTGTGAGAGAGATAATACTGTGAGAGAGATAATACTGTGAGAGATAATGCGGTGAGAGAGATAATGCTGTGAGATATAATACTGTGAGAGAGATAATACTGTGAGAGAGATAATACTGTGAGAGATAATACTATGAGAGATAATACTGTGAGAGAGATAATTCTGTGAGAGATAATACTGTGAGAGTCATAATAATACTGTGAGATAAAACTGTGAGAGAGATAATACTGTGAGAGATAATACTGTGAGAGAGATAATACTGTGAGAGAGATAATACTGTGAGAGAAATAATACTGTGAGAGTTAATACTGTGAGAGAGATAATACTGCGAGAGAGATAATACCGTGAGAGAGATAATACTGTGAGAGAGATAATACTGTGAGAGATAATACTCTGAGAGAGATAATACTCTGAGAGAGATAACACTGTGAGAGAGATAATACTGTGAGAGAGATAATACTGTGAGAGAGATAATACTGTGAGAGATAATACTGTGAGAGAGATAATACTGTGAAAGAGATAATACTGTGAGAGAAATAATACTGTGAGAGAGATAATACTGTGTGAGAGATAATACTGTGAGAGAGATAATACTGTGAGAGAGATAATACTGTGAGAGATAATACTGTGAGAGAGATAATACTGTGAGAGAGATAATACTGAGAGAGAGATAATACTATGAGAGAGATAATACTGAGAAAGAGATAATAATGTGAGAGAGATAATACTGTGAGAGAGATAATACTGTGAGAGAGATAATACTGTGAGAGATAATACTGTGAGAGAGATAATACTGTGAGAGAGATAATACTGAGAGAGAGAGATAATACTATGAGAGAGATAATACTGTGAGAGAGATAATACTGTGAGAGAGATAATACTGTGAGAGAGATAATACTGTGAGAGATAATACTGTGAGAGAGGTAATACTGTGAGAGAGATAATACTGTGAGAGAGATAATACTGTGAGAGAGATAATACTGTGAGAGAGATAATACTGTGAGAGAGATAATACTGTGAGAGATAATACTGTGAGAGAGATAATACTATGAGAGAAATAGTACTGTGAGAGATAATACTGTGAGAGATAATACTGTGAGAGATAATATTATGAGAGCTAATACTGTGAGAGAGATAATACTGTGAGAGATAGTACTGTGAGAGAGATAATACTGTGAGAGAGATAATACTGTGAGAGATAATACTGTGAGAGATAATACTGTGAGAGAGATAATACTGTGAGAGAGATAATACTGTGAGAGAGATAACACTGTGAGAGATAATACTGTGAGAGAGATAATACTGTGAGAGAGATAATACTGTGAGAGATAATACTGTGAGAGAGATAATACTGTGAGAGAGATAATACTGTGAGAGAAATAGTACTGTGAGAGATAATACTGTGAGAGATAATACTGTGAGAGATAATATTATGAGAGCTAATACTGTGAGAGAGATAATACTGTGAGAGATAGTACTGTGAGAGAGATAATACTGTGAGAGAGATAATACTGTGAGAGATAATACTGTGAGAGATAATGCTGTGAGAGAGATAATACTGTGAGAGAGATAATACTGTGAGAGATAATACTGTGAGAGATAATACTGTGAGAGAGATAATACTGTGAGAGAGATAATACTGTGAGAGAGATAATACTGTGAGAGAGATAATACTGTGAGAGAGATAATACTGTGAGAGAGATAATACTGTGAGAGATAATACTGTGAGAGAGATAATACTGTGAGAGAGATAATACTGTGAGAGATAATACTGTGAGAGATAATACTGTGAGAGAGATAATACTGTGAGAGAGATAATACTGTGAGAGAGATAATACTGTGAGAGAGATAATACTGTGAGAGATAATACTGTGAGAGATAATACTGTGAGAGAGATAATACTGTGAGAGAGATAATACTGTGAGAGAGATAATGCTTTGAGAGAGATAATACTGTGAGATAATACCAAATAAACACAAGACCAACAAGACCAGCGAGACCCAAGACAAGAAAGAAAGAAGACCCGAGACCAGCGAGACCAGAAACGTGACCAGTCTCTCTCACACAAGAGAACATGTCCTCGACCGTTAACATTTAAAAAAAAAAAAAATTCCCAAAATATATATGAGATATTTTGGCTGCTTTTAGTCTCCCCTCAGAAGTTTATTATTAAAATCCCAGATCATGATAAATGCTATTTAATTATAGAGAATAATCATAAATGAAAAGCCCACCGGCCTTTTATGTCCCACGCAGAAGGTTGGGCTATATTAAGAAAACATTTAACCACCTCTAATATAAAACACCTGTGAGGCTAATTACAGAACACCTGTGTAATTAGTTACAAAACACGGGTGAATATAATATGTTTAAGTAGAGGTCAAAATATAGGTTGTATCAGGGAGATGATGGAATTAAACGAAGCGAAATTTTAACGAGGGGAGAGAAACATGATTCTTGGCAAGGGTTCGCTAGTTGAGGTGACCTTTATGGTCACTTATGGTAACCTGTGCAAGACAGGTATACTGAGAGGTGTATTTCTCTCAGTATATACGCTGAGAGTTTGCTTTAATTCCTATTTCAGGGATTAAATTATTCGTGACTGGTGGTGAACAGGTTACGTGCAGCTTCAATGATAATTATGTAGTCGGTAGGCTCTAAACCCCGTCAACCGCCCAACCAACCGTGTGCTCGGAGGTCAGCCTAGGTGACCTTTGTTGCAGGGTCTCTTATTGGAGATATATTAGAGCTGCATAATGTATAGAGGCGTTTACTTTCCTCACAGAGTCAATAAGGTATATAAACTACTGGTAACGCTTCATGTCACTTGGAGTGTACTCTGGGGCAGAAAGGAGAGAGAGGTACCTCATAATATATATATGGAAATACTGGAGTGTCAGGTTCTCAATATGTATACTACCATAACAACTTACTGAGTATGAGATACGGGAGGAAGTATAGAATAAAATTCTTTGAGAAGCAGAGGAGCCGACGGTCTGGAGTTTTGAGACTCTCTGATCGCGGGTTCTAACCCCACCCGTGGTATGGTTTGTTTGTAATCGTGTCATTACGATTTCGTGAGCCACAGTAAGGCAACACCGTGTTGATACCTATGATTCACGACTCTTCAACCTGATACCAGCAGATTCTTCAACTTCCTGATACCAGCAGATTCTTCAACTACCTGATACCAGCAGATTCTTCAACTTCCTGATACCAGCAGATTCTTCAGCTTCCTGATACCAGCAGATTCTTCAACTACCTGATACCAGCAGACTCTTCAACCATCTTCTGACATCTGCTGCCAGCAGATGTCAGATAAACTGCTGAAACTCAGTTGCAGGATTCACAAGTGGAGACTGGACAAGTGCCTCTAGGAAGTTGCAGCTCAGATAAGTTGCTATGGCCAAGTATGCCTCAGGCCGCTGGCACCAACAGCCTGTTTGATTAGACGGTCGACGAGAAATCCTAGCTGAGAAATTAAAATACTCACGAAATCGGTCAGAGACTGGCCAGTGTTAATTTTTTTTCGTAATGAATCGTGTTCGTATTTATTGTGTTCTAATCAATTATATCTTCGTCTATCGTTCAGTCGTCTATTGAGCTCTGTTATTTGCGCAACAATAATAGAAATAATAGCTGGTGCGGTTGTGTCTACAACGGAGTGACACACGGTGTCTACAAAGGGGGTGACACACGGTGTCTACAACGTGGATGACACACGGTGTCTACAACGGGGGTAACACATGGTATCAACAGTGGGTGTGACACACGGTTTCTGCAGCAGGGGCGACACGTTCAGTCAGCGTCTGTACATGTACGTTCACAATAGTGTACAATCTCAGCTTCCATAGCAGTGAGAAGAAGACGTTTGGGTCCTTAGACTGAAACATCTTCAATAAAGACGTTATAAGTGAAAGTCGGCACTCTGTTGCCTCCTCACTGTACCACAGTTGCCACAACAAACCAAACGTATCATTTGATTCTCAGATACATGTGTAATGCTCCTTATAGCACGACGGATGGCAGTAAATTTCTAAGAAGCACGAAACTAACATCCTGTGGCACTATGATTCTTCAAGAGAGAAATGTTCCATCATGCAGGTCAAGGTCTCTCCATCTATAGCGATGCCGGATCACTACCAGTGATGACTTCAACTTTCCCAGGTGTTTAGCACCTTCCCCGTGACTAACATGACAACTGAAAGATGTAACATTGCTTGCATGTGGCACTCCATGCTGCATTGTTATCTCACACTAGGAAGCAATTACAAGTTTCTAATGATGAGCAACATAGGTGGATCGAAGAGCACAAGACTACATCTGTTTGCTCAAATAAGATAAATATACACGGATGCATTCGAATTATTATTTTGATATTTAGTTACATAGCACATGGCCGGTGCTTGGAAAGTCGCTGTAAATATCAACATTAATAGTTAAACAGACACGCAGGAGCCAACAGTAAGTTTATGATGCACACAATAGGTGGTGTTACAGCTGCCGTTACAATAACAGAACGATAATTATTGATTGTGGTCGTCCCCCCAGGGGCCAACCACCACTAGTTCCCTCATCACAACGTGTATTTAGCGATGAAATCCGTCATTTTAACGCTGAAGTCGTCCATAAATTTACCGAACAGACGAAATCAGCATAGTTAACCAAGAACTGTGTTAGGGTTACAAAGGCCACCGGATAGTCTGTTATGATAGTGTTTGTGATTATTATAACAGTGTTTATGATTGTTATAACAGTGTTTATGATTGTTATAACTGTTTATGATTGTTATAACAGCGGATAGTCTGTTATGATAGTGTTTGTGATAGTTATTGCTAGTTGCTGAACTCTGTTGTCTGGACGATGCTGGAGGACAGGGAGGTTGAGAGATGGTGAGAATGTTTTCGCTTTTGAATCACCCTGCCTTTTTGTGTCACACTGCCTTCCTGTGTCACCCTGCCTTCTTGTGTCACCCTGCCTTCTTGTGTTACCCTACCTTCTTGTATCACCCTGCCTTTTTGTGTCACACTGCCTTTTTGTGTCACCCTGCCTTCTTGTGTCACCCTGCCTTCTTGTGTCACCCTGCCTTCTTGTGCTGCCCTGCCTTCTTGTGTCACCCTACCTTCTTGTGTCACCCTGCCTTCTTGTGTCACCCTATCTTCTTGAGTCACACTGCCTTCTTGTGTCACCCTACCTTCTTGTGTCACCCTGCCTTCTTGTGTCACCCTATCTTCTTGTGTCACCCTATCTTCTTGAGTCACACTGCCTTCTTGTGTCACCCTGCCTTCTTGTGTCACCCTACCTTCTTGTGTCACCCTGCCTTCTTGTGTCACCCTATCTTCTTGTGTCACCCTACCTTCTTGAGTCACCCTGCCTTCTTGTGTCACCCTGTCTTCTTGTGTCACCCTGCCTTCTTGTGTCACCCTGCCTTCTTGTGTCACCCTGGCTTCTTGTGTCACACTGCCTTCTTGTGCCACCCTGTCTTCTTGTGTCACCCTGCCTTCTTGTGTCACCCTGCCTTCTTGTGTCACCCTACCTTCTTGTGTCAACCTGCCTTCTTGTGTCACCCTGCCTTCTTGTGTCACCCTGCCTTCTTGTGTCACCCTGCCTTCTTGTGTCACCCTGCCTTCTTGTGTCACCCTGCCTTCTTGTGTCACCCTGTCTTCTTGTGTCAACCTGTCTTCTTGTGTCACCCTGCCTTCTTGTGTCACCCTACCTTCTTGTGTCACCCTGCCTTCTTGTGTCACCCTACCTTCTTGTGTCACCCTACCTTCTTGTGTCACCCTGCCTTCTTGTGTCACCCTACCTTCTTGTGTCACCCTACCTTCTTGTGTCACCCTACCTTCTTGTGTCACCCTGCCTTCTTGTGTCACCCTACCTTCTTGTGTCACCCTACCTTCTTGTGTCACCCTGACTTCTTGTGTCACCCTACCTTCTTGTTTCACCCTACCTTCTTGTGTCAC
>NC_091295.1:65875497-65967997 GCF_038502225.1 Cherax quadricarinatus | reverse complement strand
CACTACCACCGCTACACTGCACCGCTACTGCCACCACTACACCCGCCACCACTACACTACCACCGGTACACTGCCACTGCACTGCCACCGCACTGCACCACGCTGCACCACCACCACTGCACTGCACCACCATTTACACTGCCACCATTACACTACCACCACTAACACTACACTGCCTGCCGTGCACTGCCACCACTGCATTGCTTGCCACTACACTGCAACCACTGCACTGCCACTTTACATTAACTTGCCACTACATACCCTGCCTGCCACCACTGCACTCTGCCACTGCACCACCACCACTGCCTGCCACCACTGCACTGCCTGCTGCTCTGCCACCACTACACTACACTAAACTACGCTGCACTGCCACCACTGCACTACCACCCCACTGCACTACCTGCTGCACCACCGCCACTGCACTGCCACCCACTGCACACCACTTACCACTGCACTGCCACCGCTGCACTGCCCTGCTACACTGCCACCACTACACTAACACCACTTCACTCACCACAATGCTGCACTACCACCGCACACTACTGGCAACGCTACACTACCGCCGCTGCCGCCGCCACTGCACTACTGCACCCTGCACTAACACCGCTGCACTACCACCACTACACTACCACCACTACACTAACACCACTACACTACCACCACTACACTACCACCTCTACACAACCACCACTACACTACCACCACTACACTACCACCTCTACACTACCACCACTACACTACCACCACTACACTACCACCACTACACTACCACCACTGCACTACCACCACTGCACTACCACCATTACAATACCACCACTACACTACCACCACTACACTACCACCACTACAATAACACCACTGCACTACCACCACTACACTACCACCTCTACACTACCACCACTACAATACCACCACTACACTACCACCACTACACTACCACCACTACACTAACACCACTACACTACCACCACTACACTACCACCTCTACACTACCACCACTTCACTACCACCACTACACTACCACCTCTACACTACCACCACTACACTACCACCACTACACTACCACCACTACACTACCACCACTATACTACCACCACTGCACTACCAACTCTACATTACCACCACTACACTACCACTACTACACTACCACCACTACACTACTACCACGACACTACCACCATTACACTACCACCACTACACTACCACCACTACACTACCACCTCTACACTACCACCACTACACTACCACCACTACACTACCACCACTACACTACCACCACTACACTACCACCACTACACTACCACCACTACACCACCACCACTACACTACCACCACTACACTACCACCACTACACTACCACCACTACACTACCACCACACTACACTAACACCACTACACTACCACCATTACACTACCACCAGTAGACAAACACCACACTACACTACCACCACACTACACTACCACCATTACACTACGACCACTACACTTCCACCACTACTCAAGCACCACACTACACTACCACCACACTACACTACCAGCACTACACTACCGCCACACTACACTACCACCACTACACTACCACCACTATACTACCACTGCACTACATTACCTCTACTTCACTACCACCACTACACTACCACCACACTACACTACCACCACTACACTACCACCACTCATCTACCACCGCTACATTACCACCACTACACTACCACCACACTATACTACCACCACTACACTACCACCACTACACATCCACCACACTACACTACCACCACACTACACTACTACCACTACACTTCCACCACTACACTACCACCACCACACAACCACCACACTACACTACCACCACTACGCTACCACCACTACACTACCACCACACTACACAATGACCACACTACACTACCACCACACTACACTATCACCACACTACACTACCACCACTAAACTACCACCACACTACACAACTAAAACACTACACTACCACTACACTACACTACCACTACACTACCACCACACTACATAACCACCACACTACACTACCACCACACTACACTACCAATACTACAATACCAACACACTACACTACCACCACACTACACTACCCCCACAACACTACCACCACACTACACAACCACCACATTACACAACCACCACACTACACTACCATCACTACACTACCACAACTACACAACCACCACACTACACTACCAACACACTACACTACCACCACTACACTACCACCACTACACTACCACCACACTACACAACCACCACAATACACTACCACCACACTAAACTACCAGCACCACACTACCACCACACTACACTACCACTACACTACACTACCACCACTACACTACCACCACACTACACTAACACCACTACACTACCACCACTACACTTCCACCACTTCACAACCACCACACTACTCTACCACCACACTACACTACCACCAGTACACAGCCACTGCACTACTCTACGATCACACTGCACTACCACCCCTACACTACCCCCACTACACTACCACCACACTACACAACCACCACACTACACTACCAAAACACTACACTACCACCACTACACTACCACCACACTACTCTACCACCACACTATACTACCACCCCTAAACTACCCCTGCTACACTACCACCACTTTACACAACCACCACACTACACTACCAGCACACTACACTACCACCACTTCACTGCCTTCACTACACTGCCAACACTACACAACCGCCATACTACACTACCACCACACTACACTGCCACCACTACACTACCACCACTACACAACCACCACACTACACTACCACCTCACTGCAGTACCACCACTACACTACCACCACACTACACTGCCACCACTACACTACCACCACTACACAACCACCACACTACACTACCACCTCACTGCAGTACCACCACTACACTACCACCACACTACACTGCCACCACTACACTACCACCACTACACAACCACCACACTACACTACCACCTCACTGCAGTACCACCACTACACTACCACTATTACACTACCACCACTACACAACCACCATAATACACTACCACCACACTACACTACCACCACTACACTACCACAACTACACTACAACCACACTACACAACCACCACACTACACTATCACCACACTACACTACCTCCTCTACACTACCACCACACTACACTACCACCACACTTCACTACCACCACTGCACTACCGCCACTAGACAACCACCACACTACACTACCACCACAATACACTACCACCACTACACTACGACCACTACACTTCCACCACTACTCAAGCACCACACAACACTACCAACAAACTACACTACCACCACTACACTATCACCACACTACACTACCATAACTACACTACCACCACTACACTAGCACCACTACACAACCACAACACTACACTATCACCACACTATGCTACCACCACTACACTACCACCACTACACTACCACCACATTACACTACCACCACTACACTACCACCACTACACTACCACCACTACACTACCATCACTACACAACCACCACGCTACACTACCCCCACACTACACTACCACCACTACACTACCACCACTATCCTACCACTACAAAACACTACCACCACTAATTAACATGAGCTAACTACTGGTGAGGATAATTACCTTGCTGGCTAATTGTCTCAACGAGGGAAGTGTCAGCATAGTGAAAGTATCCACGACACTGTCTTATTTATAACGTTGATATGCTGCACGTTACCCGCCTCTCAAGACACAGGTGAGGAGCGGTACCTGCCTCTCAAGACACAGGTGAGGAGTGGTACCTGCCTCTCAAGACACAGGCGAGGAGCGGTACCTGCCTCTCAAGGCGCAAGTGAGGGGAGGTACCTGCCTCTCAGCACACAGGTGAGGAGCGGTACCTGCCTCTCAAGACACAGGTGAGGAGCGGTACCTGCCTCTCAAGACACAGGCGAGGAGCGGTACCTGCCTCTCAAGGCGCAAGCGAGGGGCGGTACCTGCCTCTCAGCACACTGGTGAGGAGCGGTACCTGCCTCTCAAGACACAGGTGAGGAGCAGTGCCTGCCTCTCAACACACAGATGGTGAGGAGCGGTACCTGCCTCTCAAGACACAGGTGAGGAGCGGTACCTGGCTCTCAAGACAGAGAAGGCGAGGAGCGGTACCTGCCTCTCAAGACACTGGTTAGGAGCGGTACCTGCCTCTCAAGACACAGGTGAGGAGCGGTACGTGCCTCTCACGACACAGGGGAGGAGCGTTACTTGCCTTTCAAGACACAGGTGAGGAGCGGTACCTGCCTCTCACGACACAGTGGAGGAGCGTTACTTGCCTTTCAAGACACAGGTGAGGAGCGGTACCTGCCTCTCAAGACAGAGAAGGTGATGAGCGGTACCTGCCTCTCAAGACAGAGAAGGTGAGGAGCGGTACCTGCCTCTCACGACACAGTGGAGGAGCGTTACTTGCCTTTCAAGACACAGGTGAGGAGCGGTACCTGCCTCTCAAGACAGAGAAGGTGAAGAGCAGCAATTGCCTCTCAAGACACAGGTGATGAGCGGTACCTGCCTGTCAAGACAGAGAAGGTGATGAGCGGTACCTGCCTCTCAAGACAGAGAAGGTGAGGAGCGGTACCTGCCTCTCAAGACACAGTTGAGGAGCGGTACCTGCATCTCAAGACAGAGAAGGAGAAGAGCGGTACCTACCTCTCAAGAAACAGGTGAGGAGCGGTACCTGCCTCTCAAGACACAAAAGGTGAGAAGCGGTACCTGCCTTTCAAGACACAGAAGGTGAGGAGCGGCACCAGCCTCTCAAGAAACAGGTGAGGAGCGGTACATGCCTCTCTAGACACAAAATGTGAGAAACGGTACTTGCCTCTCAAGAAAGAGAAGGTGAGGAGCGGTGTCTGCCTCTCAAGACAGAAAAGGTGAGGAGCGGTACCTGCCTCTCAAGACAGAGAAGGTGGGGAGTGTACATGCCTCTCAAGACACAGAAGGTGAGGAGCGGTACCTGCCTTTCAAGACAAAGAAGGTGAGGAGCGGTACCTGCCTGTCAAGACACAGGTGAGGAGCGGTACCTGCCTCTCTAGACAGAGAAGGTGAGGAGCGGTACCTGCCTCTCAAAACACAGAAGGTGAGGAGCAGTACCTGCCTCTCAAAATACACAACATGAGACCACTACACAACCACTACACTGCCACCACTACACTACCACCACTACACTACCACCATACTACACTACCACCACTACACTACCACCACTACACTACCACCACTACACAACCACCTTACTACACTACCACCACACTACACTACCACGACTACACTACCACCACACAACACTAACACCACTACACTACCACCATTACACTACCACCACTAGACAACCGCCACACTACACTACCACTACACTACACTACCACCACTACACTACGACCACTACACTTCCACCACTACTCAAGCACCACACTACACTACCACCACACTACACTACCAGCACTACACTACCGCCACACTACACTACCACCACTACACTACCACTACTATACTACCACCACTACACTACCACTACTATACTACCACCACTACACAACCACCACACTACACTACCACCACACTTCACTACCACCACTACACTACCATCACTACCCTACCACCACACAACACTACCACCACTAATTAACATGAACTAACTACTGGTGAGGGTAATTACCTTGCTGGCTAATTATCTCAACGAGGGAAGTGTCAGCATAGTGAAAGTATCCACGACACTGTCTTATTTATAACGTTGATATGTTGCACGTTTCCTGCCTCTCAAGACACAGGTGAGGAGCCGTACCTGCTTCTCAAGACACAGGTGAGGAGCGGTACTTGCCATTGGTTTTTTACAAGCAGAGCAACCCCTCCTCCCCCTCTTCCCCTTCTATCTTTCCTCATGATCTGGTATCCTGGTGGGAAGATTGCATCTGTTATTGTCTCCGTGAGTTTTGTTTCTGTAACTGCTATGATGTCTGGGGACTTCTCATTGATTCTTTCTTGCCATTCCTCATATTTATTCGTTAATCCATCCGCATTTATGTACCAAACCTTCAACTTCTGTTCTATTACTGTAACTGTGGTCCTGGGGGAATACTGGGGTTGGGAGAGCAGGAGCCATGGTGGGGGCCTGTGGGAGGCTGCAGTGGATGTGGAGGAAGAGCTCCCATAGGGGGTTGCTGTAGGAGTAGGGTTCGTGGTGCAGGGGGTGGGAACAGAGGGATGGTTGGTTTAGATTGTTCAGTTGCCTTGGGGATGTCGTGGCTGGAGTCCTTCTGCAGGTGTTTCTGGGGGGTGTGCTTGTCCTTCCACCTGTTCCTGGGTTATTCTGCTCTCCTTTTTCATTTCCTCCCATTCCTCCTTTCGTTTTTGCAGTTATATATTAAATGTAAATACAAAATTTACATATTTACGCAATTTATATCAATTCTAACCACAAAAGAAGGATAGCTTTGTAAGTTATACCAAGTATAACCACAAAAGTGGAATATCCTCGTAAGTTATACCAAGTATAACCACAAAAGTTGAATATCCTCGTAAGTTATACCAAGTATAACCACAAAAGTGGAATATCCTCGTAAGTTATACCAAGTATTACCTGGAGAGAGTTCCGGGGGTCAACTCCCCCGCGGCCCGGTCTGTGACCAGGCCTCCTGGTGGATCAGAGCCTGATCAACCAGGCTGTTACTGCTGGCTGCACTCAGTCCAACTTACGTGCCACAGCCCGGCTGGTCAGGTACCGACTTTAGGTGCTTGTCCAGTGCCAGTATGAAGACTGCCAGGGGTCTATTGGTAATCCCCCTTATGTATGCTGGGAGGCAGTTGAACAGTCTCGGGCCCCTGACACTTATTGTATGGTCTCTTAACGTGCTAGTGACACCCCTGCTTTTCATTGGGGGGATGTTGCATCGTCTGCCAAGTCTTTTGCTTTCGTTGTGAGTGATATTCGTGTGCAAGTTCGGTACTAGTCCCTCTAGGATTTTCCAGGTGTATATAATCATGTATCTCTCCCGTCTGCGCTCCAGGGAATACAGGTTTAGGAACCTCAAGCGCTCCCAGTAATTGAGGTGTTTTATCTCCGTTATGCGCGCCGTGAAGGTTCTCTGTACATTATCTAGGTCAGCAATTTCACCTGCCTTGAAAGGTGCTGTTAGAGTGCAGCAATATTCCAGCCTAGATAGAACAAGTGACCTGAAGAGTGTCATCATGGGCTTGGCCTCCCTAGTTTTGAAGGTTCTCATTATCCATCCTGTCATTTTTCTGGCAGATGCGATTGATACAATGTTATGGAACTTTAAGGTGAGATCCTCCGACATGATCACTCCCAGGTCTTTGACGTTGGTTTTTCGCTCTATTTTGTGGAAGGAATTTGTTTTGTACTCTGATGAAGATTTAATTTCCTCGTGTTTACCATATCTGAGTAATTGAAATTTCTCATCGTTGAACTTCATATTGTTTTCTGCAGCCCACTGAAAGATTTGGTTGATGTCCGCCTGGAGCTTTGCAGTGTCCGCAATGGAAGACACTGTCATGCAGATTCGGGTGTCATCTGCAAAGGAAGACACGGTGCTGTGGCTGACATCTTTGTCTCTGTCAGATATGACGATGAGAAACAAGATGGGAGCGAGTACTGTGCCTTGTGGAACAGAGCTTTTCACCGTAGCTGCCTCGGACTTTACTCTGTTGACGACTACTCTCTGTGTTCTGTTTGTGAGAAAATTATAGATCCATCTACCAACTTTTCCTGTCATTCCTTCAGCACGCATTTTGTGCGCTATTACGCCATGGTCAAACTTGTCGAAGGCTTTTGCAAAGTTTGTGTATATTACATATGTATTCTTTTTGTCTTCTAGTGCATCTAAGACCTTGTCGTAGTGACCCAGTAGCTGAGACAGACAGGAGCGACCTGTTCTAAACCCATGTTGCCCTGGGTTGTGTAATTGATGGGTATCTAGATGGGTGGCGATCTTGCTTCTTAGGACCATTTCAAAGATTTTTATGATATGGGATGTTAGTGCTATCGGTCTTTAGTTCTTTGCTGTTGCTTTACTGCCACCTTTGTGGAGTGGGGCTATGTCTGTTGTTTTTAGTAACTGTGGGACGACCCCCGTATCCATGCTCCCTCTCCATAGGATGGAAAAAGCACGTGATAGGGGCTTCTTGCAGTTCTTGATGAACACGGAGAATATCCTCGTAACTTATACCAAGTATAACCACAAAAGTAGAATATCCTCGTAAGTTATACCAAGTATAACCACAAAAGTAGAATATCCTCGTAAGTTATACCAAGTATAACCACAAAAGTAGAATATCCTCGTAAGTTATACCAAGTATAACCACAAAAGTAGAATATCCTCGTAACTTATACCAAGTATAACCACAAAAGAAGAATATCCTCTTAAGTTATACCAAGTATAACCACAAAAGTAGAATATCCTCGTAAGTTATACCAAGTATAACCACAAAAGTAGAATATCCTCGTAAGTTATACCAAGTATAACCACAAAAGTAGAATATCCTCGTAAGTTATACCAAGTATACCCACAAAAATAAGATTTTTATCACAATTTATTGCAAGAGGAAACACAAAAGGCGACGTAATAACCTTGCGAGATAACAATAATAATACAGTATTACCCCAGACAACATTCATTATGCAATATTTGTTGTGTCAGCATGTTATCTTTGAGATAACATGTATGTTATCTGTTCTCCTTGAACACTGTTCTCACGTGACCTTGCATGACCACTCCTCCTTCGTGTTGATGTGACCTTCCACTCCCCCCTCTCACGTGTGTCTGAATGTCTGATAGCTGACTGTCTGGTAGCTGACTGTCTGGAAGCTGACTGTCTGGTAGCTGACTGTCTGGTAGCCGACTGTCTGGTAACTGACTATCTGGTAGCTGACTGTCTGGTAGCTGACTGTCTGGTAGCTGACTGCCTGGTAGCTGACTGTCTGGTAGCTGACTGCCTAGTAGCTGATTGTCTGGTAGCTGACTGTCTGGTAGCTGACTGTCTGGTAGCTGACTGTCTGGTAGCTGACTGTCTGGTAGCTGACTGTCTGGTAGCTGACTGTCTGGTAGCTGACTGTCTGGAGGCTGACTGTCTGGTAGCTGACTGTCTGGTAGCTGACTGTCTGGTAGCTGACTGTCTGGTAGCTGACTGTCTGGTAGCTGACTGTCTGGAGGCTGACAGTCTGGTAGCTGACTGTCTGGTAGCTGACTGTCTGGTAGCTGACTGTTTGGTAACTGACTGTCTGGAGGCTGACTGTCTGGTAGCTGACTGTCTGGTAGCTGACTGTCTGGTAGCTGACTGTCTGGTAGCTGACTGTCTGGTAGCTGACTGTCTGGTAACTGACTGTCTGGTAGCTGGCTGTCTGGTAGCTGACTGTCTGGTAGTTGACTGTCTGGTAACTGACTGTCTGGTAGCTGGCTGTCTGGTAGCTGACTGTCTGGTAGCTGACTGTCTGGTAGCTGACTGTCTGGTAGCTGACTGTCTGGTAACTGACTGTCTGGTAGCTGACTGTCTGGTAACTGACTGTCTGGTAGCAGGCTGTCTGGTAGCTGACTGTCTGGTAGCCGACTGTCTGGTAACTGACTGTCTGGTAGCTGGCTGTCTGCTAGCTGACTGTCTGGTAGCTGACTGTCTGGTAACTGACTGTCTGGTAGCTGGCTGTCTGGTAGCTGACTGTCTGGTAGCTGACTGTCTGGTAGCTGACTGTCTGGTAGCTGACTGTCTGGTAACTGACTGTCTGGTAGCTGGCTGTCTGGTACCTGACTGTCTGGTAGCTGACTGTCTGGTAGCTGACTGTCTGGTAGCCGACTGTCTGGTAGCTGACTGTCTGGTAGCTGACTGTCTGGTAACTGACTGTCTGGTAACTGACTGTCTGGTAGCTGACTGTCTGGTAGCTGACTGTCTGGTAACTTACTGTCTGATAGCTGACTGTCTGGTAGCTGACTGTCTGGTAGCTGACTGTCTGGTAGCTGACTGTCTGGTAGCTGACTGTCTGGTAGTTGACTGTCTGGTAACTGACTGTCTGGTAGCTGGCTGTCTGGTAGCTGACAGTCTGGTAGCTGACTGTCTGGTAGCTGACTGTCTGGTAGCTGACTGTCTGGTAACTGACTGTCTGGTAGCTGACTGTCTGGTAGCTGACTGTCTGGTAGCTGACTGTCTGGTAGCTGACTGTCTGGTAGCTGACTGTCTGGTAACTGACTGTCTGGTAGCTGACTGTCTGGTAGCTGACTGTCTGGTAGCTGACTGTCTGGTAACTGACTGTCTGGTAGCTGGCTGTCTGGTAACTGACTGTCTGGTAGCTGACTGTCTGGTAGCTGACTGTCTGGTAGCTGACTGTCTGGTAGATGACTGTCTGGTAGCTGACTGTCTGGTAACTGACTGCCTGGTAGCTGACTGTCTGGTAGCTGACTGTCTGGTAGCTGACTGTCTGGTAGCTGACTGTCTGGTAGCTGACTGCCTGGTAGCTGACTGTCTGGTAGCTGACTGCCTGGAAGCTGACTGTCTGGTAGCTGACTGTCTGGTAACTGACTGTCTGGTAGCTGACTGTCTGGTAACTCACTGTCTGGTAACTGACTGTATGGTAACTGAGTGTCTGGTAACTGACTGTCTGGTAACTGACTGTCTGGTAACTTACTGTCTGATAGCTGACTGTCTGGTAGCTGACCGTCTGGTAGCTGACTGTCTGGTAGCTGACTGTCTGGTAGCTGAATGCCTGGTAGCTGAGTTTCTGGTAGTTGACTGTCTGGTAGCTGACTGTCTGGTAGCTGACTGTCTGGTAACTGACTGTCTGGTAACTGACTGTCTGGTAACTGACTGTCTGGTAACTGACTGTCTGGTAGCTGACTGTCTGGTAGCTGACTGCCTGGTAGCTGACTGTCTGGTAGCTGACTGTCTGGTAACTGACTGTCTGGTAACTGACTGTCTGGTAACTGACTGTCTGGTAACTGACTGTCTGGTAGCTGACTGTCTGGTAGCTGACTGTCTGGTAGCTGACTGTCTGGTAGCTGACTGTCTGGTAGCTGACTGTTCGGTAGCTGACTGTCTGGTTGCTGACTGACTCGTAGCTGACTGTCTGGTAGCTGACTGCCTGGTAGCTGACTGTCTGGTAGCTGACTGCCTGGTAGCTGACTGTCTGGTAGCTGACTGTCTGGTAACTGACTGTCTGGTAACTGACTGTCTGGTAACTGACTGTTTGGTAACTGACTGTCTGGTAGCTGACTGTCTGGTAGCTGACTGTCTGGTAGCTGACTGTCTGGTAGCTGACTGTCTGGTAACTGACTGTCTGGTAGCTGACTGTCCGGTAGCTGACTGTCTGGTTGCTGACTGACTGGTAGCTGACTGTCTGGTAGCTGACTGCCTGGTAGCTGACTGTCTGGTAGCTGACTGCCTGGTAGCTGACTGTCTGGTAGCTGACTGTCTGTTAACTGACTGTCTGGTAGCTGACTGTCTGGTAATTGACTGTCTGGTAGCTGACTGTCTGGTAGCTGACTGTCTGGTAGCTGGCTGTCTGGTAGCTGACTGTCTGGTAGCTGACTGTCTGGTAGCTGACTGTCTGGAAGCTGACTGTCTGGTGTCTGATTGTCTAGTAGCTGACTGTCTGGTAGCTGACTGTCTGGTATCTGACTGTCCGGTAGTTGACTGTTTGGGATTTGACTGTACGGTAGCTGACTGTCTGGTAGCTGACTGTCTGGTAGCTGACTGTCTGGTAGCTGACTGTCTGGTAGCTGACTGTCTGGTAACTGACTGTCTGGTAGCTGGCTGTCTGGTAGCTGACTGTCTGGTAGTTGACTGTCTGGTAACTGACTGTCTGGTAGCTGGCTGTCTGGTAGCTGACAGTCTGGTAGCTCACTGTCTGGTAGCTGACTGTCTGGTAGCTGACTGTCTGGTAACTGACTGTCTGGTAGCTGACTGTCTGGTAACTGACTGTCTGGTAGCTGGCTGTCTGGTAGCTGACTGTCTGGTAGCCGACTGTCTGGTAACTGACTGTCTGGTAGCTGGCTGTCTGGTAGCTGACTGACTGGTAGCTGACTGTCTGGTAACTGACTGTCTGGTAGCTGGCTGTCTGGTAGCTGACTGTCTGGTAGCTGACTGTCTGGTAGCTGACTGTCTGGTAGCTGACTGTCTGGTAGATGACTGTCTGGTAGCTGACTGTCTGGTAACTGACTGCCTGGTAGCTGACTGTCTGGTAGCTGATTGTCTGGTAGCTGACTGTCTGGTAGCTGACTGTCTGGTAGCTGACTGCCTGGTAGCTGACTGTCTGGTAGCTGACTGCCTGGAAGCTGACTGTCTGGTAGCTGACTGTCTGGAAACTGACTGTCTGGTAGCTGACTGTCTGGTAACTGACTGTCTGGTAACTGACTGTATGGTAACTGAGTGTCTGGTAACTGACTGTCTGGTAACTGACTGTCTGGTAACTTACTGTCTGATAGCTGACTGTCTGGTAGCTGACCGTCTGGTAGCTGACTGTCTGGTAGCTGACTGTCTGGTAGCTGAATGCCTGGTAGCTGAGTTTCTGGTAGTTGACTGTCTGGTAGCTGACTGTCTGGTAGCTGACTGCCTGGTAGCTGACTGTCTGGTAGCTGACTGTCTGGTAACTGACTGTCTGGTAACTGACTGTCTGGTAACTGACTGTCTGGTAACTGACTGTCAGGTAGCTGACTGTCTGGTAGCTGACTGTCTGGTAGCTGACTGTCTGGTAGCTGACTGTCTGGTAACTGACTGTCTGGTAGCTGACTGTCCGGTAGCTGACTGTCTGGTTGCTGACTGACTGGTAGCTGACTGTCTGGTAGCTGACTGCCTGGTAGCTGACTGTCTGGTAGCTGACTGCCTGGTAGCTGACTGTCTGGTAGCTGACTGTCTGGTAACTGACTGTCTGGTAACTGACTGTCTGGTAACTGACTGTTTGGTAACTGACTGTCTGGTAGCTGACTGTCTGGTAGCTGACTGTCTGGTAGCTGACTGTCTGGTAGCTGACTGTCTGGTAACTGACTGTCTGGTAGCTGACTGTCCGGTAGCTGACTGTCTGGTTGCTGACTGACTGGTAGCTGACTGTCTGGTAACTGACTGTCTGGTAGCTGGCTGTCTGGTAACTGACTGTCTGGTAGCTGACTGTCTGGTAGCTGACTGTCTGGTAACTGACTGTCTAGTAGCTGACTGTCTGGTAATTGACTGTCTGGTAGCTGACTATCTGGTAGCTGACTGTCTGGAAGCTGACTGTTTGGTAGCTGACTGTCTGGTAAATGACTGTCTGGTCGCTGACTGTCTGGAAGCTGACTGTCTGGTGTCTGATTGTCTAGTAGCTGACTGTCTGGTAGCTGACTGTCTGGTATCTGACTGTCCGGTAGTTGACTGTTTGGGATATGACTGTCTGGTAGCTGACTGTCTGGTAGCTGACTGTCTGGTAGCTGACTGTCTGGTAGCTGACTGTCTGGTAGCTGACTATCTGGTAGCTGACTGTCTGGGCTCTGACTGTCTGTAATCTGATTGGCAAATGAGTGTCTTCTCAGACCTGACAAGTGCCTCTCCTCACACCTGACAAGTGCCTCTCCTCACACCTGACAAGTGCCTCTCCTTACCTGTCAAGTGCCTCTCCTCACACATAACAAGTGCCTCTCCTCACGCCTGACAGGTGCCTCTCCTCATACCTGACAAGTGCCTCTCCTCACACCTGACAAGTGCCTCTCCTCACACCTGACAGGTGCCTCTCCTCATACCTGAGAGTGCCTCTCCTCACACCTGACAAGTGAATCTCCTCACACCTGACAAGTGAGTCTCCTCACACCTAACAAGTGCCTCTATTCACACTTGACAAGTGCCGCTCCTCACACCTGACAAGTGCCTCTCCTCACACCTAACAAGTGCCTCTCCTCACACCTGACAAGTGCCCCTCCTCACACCTGACAAGTGCCTCTCCTCACACCTGACAAGTGTCTCTCCTTACCTGACAAGTGCCTCTCCTCACACCTAACAAGTGCCTCTCCTCACAGATGACAAGTGCCTCTCCTCACACCTAACAAGTGCCTCTCCTCACGCCTGACAAGTGCCCCTCCTCACACCTGACAAGTGCCTCTCCTCACACCTGACAAGTGCCTCTCCTCACACCTAACAAGTGCCTCTCCTCACAAATGACAAGTGCCCCTCCTCACACCTGACAAGTGTCTTTCCTCACACCTAACAAGTGCCTCTCCTCACAGCTGACAAGTGCCCCTCCTCACACCTGACAAGTGCCTCTCCTCACACCTAACAAGTGCCTCTCCTCAAACCTGACAAGTGCCCCTCCTCACACCTGACAAGAGCCTGTCCTCACACATGACAAGTGCCTCTCCTCACACCTGACAAGTGCCTCTCCTCACACCTAACAAGTGCCTCTCCTCACACCTGACAAGTGCCTCTCCTCACAACTATCAAGTGCTTCTCCTCACACCTGACAAGTGCCTCTCCTCACACCTGACAAGTGCCTCTCCTCACACCTGACAAGTGCCTCTCCTTACATGACAAGTGCCTCTCCTCACACCTGACAAGAGCCTCTCCTCACACCTGACAGGTGCCTCTCCTCATACGTGACAAGTGCCTCTCCTCACACCTGACAAGTGAATCTCCTCACACCTGACAAGTGCCTCTCCTCACACCTAACAAGTGCCTCTACTCACACTTGACAAGTGCCGCTCCTCACACCTGACAAGTGCCTCTCCTCACACCTAACAAGTGCCTCTCCTCAAACCTGACAAGTGCCACTCCTCACACCTGACAAGTGCCTCTCCTCACACCTGACAAGTGTCTCTCCTTACCTGACAAGTGCCTCTCCTCACACCTAACAAGTGCCTCTCCTCAAACCTGACAAGTGCCCCTCCTCACACCTGACAAGAGCATTTCCTCACACATGACAATTGCCTCTCCTCACACCTGAGAAGTGCCTCTCCTCACACCTAACAAGTGCCTCTCCTCACACCTGACAAGTGCCTCTCCTCACACCTATCAACTGCCTCTTCTCACACCTGACAGGTGCCTCTCCTCACACCTGAAAAGTGCCTCTCCTCACACCTGACAAGTGCCTCTCCTTACATGACAAGTGCCTCTCCTCACACGTAACAAATGCCTCTCCTCACACCTGACAGTTGCCTCTCCTCATACCTGACAAGTGCCTCTCCTCACACCTGACAAGTGAATCTCCTCACACCTGACAAGTGCCTCTCCTCACACCTAACAAGTGCCTCTACTCACTTTTGACAAGTGCCGCTCCTCACACCTGACAAGTGCCTCTCCTCACACCTAACAAGTGCCTCTCCTCACACCTGACAAGTGCCCCTCCTCACACCTGACAAGTGCCTCTCCTCACACCTGACAAGTGCCTCTCCTCACACCTAACAAGTGCCTCTCCTCACAAATGACAAGTGCCCCTCCTCACACCTGACAAGTGTCTTTCCTCACACCTAACAAGTGCCTCTCCTCACAGCTGACAAGTGCCCCTCCTCACACCTGACAAGTGCCTCTCCTCACACCTAACAAGTGCCTCTCCTCAAACCTGACAAGTGCCTCTCCTCACACCTGACAAGAGCCTTTCCTCACACCTGACAAGTGCCTCTCCTCACACCTGAGAAGTGCCTCTCCTCACACCTAACAAGTGCCTCTCCTCACACCTGACATGTGCCTCTCCTCACACCTATCAAGTGCCTCTCCTCACACCTAACAGGTGCCTCTCCTCACACCTGAAAAGTTCCTCTCCTCACACCTAACAAGTGCCTGTCCTCACACCTGACAAGTGCCTCTCCTCACACCGAACAAGTGTCTCTCCTCACACCTGACAAGTGCCTGTCCTCACACCTGACAAGTTCCTCTCCTCACACCTAACAAGTGCCTCTCCTCACACCTGACAAGTGCCCCTCCTCACACCTGACAAGTGCCTCTCCTCACACCTAAGAAGTGCCTCTCCTCACACCTGACAAGTGCCTCTCCTCACACCTGACAAGTGCCTCTCCTCACACCTGAAAAGTGCCTGTCCTCACACCTGACAAGTGCCTCTCCTCATACCTAACAAGCGCCTCTCCTCACACCTGACAAGTGCCTGTCCTCACACCTGACAAGTGCCTCTCCTCACACCTAACAAGAGCCTCTCCTCACACCTGACAAGTGCCCCTCCTCACACCTGACAAGTGCCTCTCCTCACACCTAAGAAGTGCCTCTACTCACACCTGACAAGTGCCTCTCCTCACACCTGACAGGTGCCTCTCTTCACACCTGACAAGTGCCTCTCCTAACACCTAACAAGTGCCTCTCCTCACACCTGATAAGTGCACCTCCTCACACCTGACAAGTGACTCTCCTCACACCTATCAAGTGCATCTCCTCACACTTGACAAGTGCCCCTCCTCACACCTGGCAAGTGCCTCTCCTCACACCTGACAAGTGCCTCTCCTCACACCTAACAAGTGCCTCTCCTCACACCTGACAAGTGCCCCTCCTCACACCTGACAAGTGCCTCTTCTCACACCTAACAAGTGCCTCTACTCACACCTGACAAGTGCCCCTCCTCACACCTGACAAGTGCCTCTCCTCACACCTAACAAGAGCCTCTCCTCACATCTGACAAGTGCCTCTCTTCACACCTGACAAGTGCCTCTCCTAACACCAAACAAGTGCCTCTCCTCACACCTGATAAGTGCACCTCCTCACACCTGACAAGTGACTCTCCTCACACCTAACAAGTGCCTCTCCTCACACCTAACAAGTGCCTCTCCTCAAACCTGACAAGTGCTTCTCCTCACACCTAACAAGTGAATCTCCTCACACCTGACAAGTGCCCCTCCTCACACCTGACAAGTGCTTCTCCTCACACCTGAGAGGCGCCTCTTCTCATACCTGAGAAGTGCCTCTCCTCACACCTGACAGGTGCCTCTCCTCACACCTGACAAGTGCCTCTCCTCACACCTGACAAGTGCCTCTCCTCACACCTGATAAGTACCTCTCCTCACACATGACAAGTGCCTCTCCTCACACCTGACAAGTGCCTCTCCTCACACCTAACAAGTGCCTCTCCTCACACCTGACAAGTGCCCCTCCTCACTCCTGACAAGTGCCTCTCCTCACACCTAACAAGCGCCTCTCCTCACACCTGACAAGTGCCCCTCCTCACACCTGACAAGTGCCTCTCCTCACTCCTGACAAGTGCCTCTCCTAACACCTAACAAGTGCCTCTCCTCACACCTGACAAGTGCCTCTCTTCACACCTGACAAGTGCCTCTCCTAACACCTGACAGGTGCCTCTCCTCACACCTGACAAGTGCCTCTCCTCACACCTGACAAGTGCCTGTCCTCACATCTGACAAGTGCCTCTCCTCACACTTAACAAGTGCCTATTCTCACACCTGACAAGTGCACCTCCTCACACCTGACAAGTGCCTCTCCTCACACCTAACAAGTGCCTCTCCTCACACCTGACAAGTGCCCCTCCTCACACCTGACAAGTGCCTCTCCTCACACCTAACAAGTGCCTCTCCTCACACCTGACAAGTGCCCCTCCTCACACCTGACAAGTGCCTCTCCTCACACCTGACAAGTGCCTCTCCTCACACCTGACAAGTGCCTCTCCTCACACCTAACAAGTGCCTCTCCTCACACCTGACAAGTGCCTCTCCTCACTTCTATCAAGTGCCTCTCCTCACACCTGACAGGTGCCTCTCCGGTTACATGACAAGTGCCTCTCCTCACACCTGACAGGTGCTTCTCCTCACACCTGACAAGTGCCTCTCCTCACACCTGACAAGTGCCTTTCCTCACACCTGACAAGTGCCTCTCCTCACACCTGACAGGTGCCTCTCCTCACACCTGACAATTGCCTCTCCTCACACCTGACAAGTGCCTCTCCTCACACCTAACAAGTGCCTGTCCTCACACCTGACAAGTGCCTCTCCTCACACCTAACAAGTGCCTCTCCTCACACCTGACAAGTGCCCCTCTTCACGCCTGACAAGTGCCTCTCCTCACACCTAAGAAGTGCCTCTCCTCACACCTGACAAGTGCCTCTCCTCACACCTGACAGGTGCCTCTCTTCACACCTGACAAGTGCCTCTCCTAACACCTAACAAGTGCCTCTCCTCACACCTGATAAGTACACCTCCTCACACCTGACAAGTGACTCTCCTCACACCTATCAAGTGCATCTCCTCACACTTGACAAGTGCCCCTCCTCACACCTGGCAAGTGCCTCTCCTCACACCTGACAAGTGCCTCTCCTCACACCTAACAAGTGCCTCTCCTCACACCTGACAAGTGCCCCTCCTCCCACCTGACAAGTGCCTCTTCTCACACCTAACAAGTGCCTCTCCTCACATCTGACAAGTGCCCCTCCTCACACCTGACAAGTGCCTCTCCTCACACCTAAGAAGTGCCTCTAATCACACCTAACAAGAGCCTCTCCTCACATCTGACAAGTGCCTCTCTTCACACCTGACAAGTGCCTCTCTTCACACCTGACAAGTGCCTCTCCTCACACCTGACAAGTGCCTCTCCTCACACCTGACAAGTGCCTCTCCTCACACCTGACAAGTGCCTCTCCTCACACCTGACAAGTGCCTCTCCTCACACCTAACAAGTGCCTCTCCTCACACCTGACAAGTGCCTCTCCTCACACCTGACAAGTGCCTCTCCTCACACCTGACAAGTGCCTCTCCTCACACATAACAAGAGCCTCTCATCACACCTGACAAGTGCACCTCCTCACACCTGACAAGTGATTCTCTTCACACCTAACAAGTGCCTCTCCTCACACCTGACAAGTGCCTCTCCTCACACCTGACAGGTGCCTCTCCTCACACCTGACAAGTGCCTCTCCTCACACCTGATAAGTGCACCTCCTCACACCTGACAAGTGACTCTCCTCACACCTAACAAGTGCCTCTCCTCACACCTGACAAGTGCCCCTCCTCACACCTGACAAGTGCTTCTCCTCACACCTAACAAGTGCCTCTCCTCACACCTGACAAGTGCCCCTCCTCACACCTGACAAGTGCTCCTCACACCTGACAAGTCCTCACGCCTGACAGGTGCCTCTCCTCACACCTGACAAGTGCCTCTCCTCACACCTGACAAGTGCCTCTCCTCACACCTGACAAGTGCCTCTCCTCACACCTGACAAGTGCCTCTCCTCACACCTGACAAGTGCCTCTCCTCACACCTGACAAGTGCCTCTCCTCACACCTGACAAGTGCCTCTCCTCACACCTGACAAGTGCCTCTCCTCACACCTGACAAGTGCCTCTCCTCACACCTGACAAGTGCCTCTCCTCACACCTGACAAGTGCCTCTCCTCACACCTAACAAGTGCCTCTCCTCACACCTGACAAGTGCCTCTCCTCACACCTGACAAGTGCCTCTCCTCACACCTACAGTGCCTCTCCTCACACCTGACAAGTGCCTCTCCTCACACCTGACAAGTAACACCTGTGCCTCTCCTCACACCTGACAAGTGCCTCTCCTCACACCTGACAAGTGCCTCTCCTCACACCTAACAAGTGCCTCTCCTCACACCTGACAAGTGCCTCTCCTCACACCTGACAAGTGCCTCTCCTCACACCTGACAAGTGCCTCTCCTCACACCTAACAAGTGCCTCTCCTCACACCTGACAAGTGCCCGTCCTCACACCTGACAAATGCCTCTCCTCACACCTGACAAGTGCTTCTCCTCACACCTGACAAGTGCTTCTCCTCACACCTGACAAGTGCCTCTCCTCACACCTGACAAGTGCAAGTGCCTCTCCTCACACCTGACAAGTGCCTCTTCTCACACCTGACACACCTGACAAGTGCCTCTCCTCACACCTGACAAGTGCCTCTCCTCACACCTGACCTGACAAGTGCCTCTCCTATCAAGTGCCTCTCCTCACACTGACACACCTAACAAGTGCCTCTCCTCACACCTGACAAGTGCCTCTCCTCACACGTGACAAGTGCCTCTCCTCACACCTGACAAGTGCTTCTCCTCACACCTGACAAGTGCCTCTCCTCACACCTGACAAGTGCCTCTCCTCACACCTGACAAGTGCCTCTCCTCACACCTGACAAGTGCCTCTCCTCACACCTGACAAGTGCCTCTCCTCACACCTGACAAGTGCCTCTCCTCACACCTGACAAGTACCTCCTCACACCTGACAAGTGCCTCTTCTCACACGTAACAAGTGCCTCTCCCCACACCTGACAACTGCCTCTCATCACGCCTGACAAGTGGCTCTCCTCACACCTGACAAGTGCCTCTCCTCACACCTGACAAGTGCCTCTCCTCACACCTGACAAGTGCCTCTCCTCACACCTAACAAGTGCCTCTCCTCACACCTGACAAGTGCCTCTCCTCACACCTGACAAGTGCCTCTCCTCACACCTGACAAGTGCCTCTCCTCACACCTGACAAGTGCCCCTCCTCACACCTGACAAGTGCCTCTTCTCACACTTAACAAGTGCATCTCCTCACACCTGACAAGTGCCCCTCCTCACACCTGACAAGTGCCTCTCCTCACACCTGACAAGTGCCTCTCCTCACACCTGACAAGTGCCTCTCCTCACACCTAACAAGTGCCTCTCCTCACACCTAACAAGTGCCTCTCCTCACCTACAAGTGAATCTCCTCACACCTGACAAGTGCCTCTCCTCACACCTGACAAGTGCCTCTCCTCACAATTGACAAGTGCCTCTCCTAACACCTAACAAGTGCCTCTCCCCACACCTGACAAGTGCCTCTCTTCACACCTGACAAGTGCCTCTCCTAACGCCTAACACGTGCCTCTCCTCACACCTGACAAGTGCCCCTCCTCACACCTGACAAGTGCCCTCCTCACACCTGTCAAGTGCCTCTCCTCACACCTGACAAGTGCCTCTCCTCACACCTAACAAGTGCCTCTCCTCACACCTGACAAGTGCCTCTCCTCACACCTGTCAAGTGCCTCTCCTCACACCTGACAGGTGCCTCTCCTCATACCTGACAAGTGCCTCTCCTCACACCTGACAGGTGCCTCTCCTCACACCTGACAAGTGCCTCTCCTCACACCTGACAAGTGCCTCTCCTCACACCTGACAAGTGCCTCTCCTCACACCTGACAAGTGCCTCTCCTCACACCTAACAAGTGCCTCTCCTCACACCTGACAAGTGCCCCTCCTCACACCTGACAAGTGCCTCTCCTCACACCTAACAAGTGCCTCTCCTCACACCTGACAAGTGCCCCTCCTCACACCTGACAAGTGCCTCTCCTCACACCTAACAAGTGCCTCTCCTCACACCTGACAAGTGCCCCTCCTCACACCTGACAAGTGCCTCTCCTCACACCTGACAAGTGCCTCTCCTCACACCTGACAAGTGCCTCTCTTCACACGTAACAAGTGCCTCTCCTCACACCTGACAAGTGCCTCTCCTCACACCTGACAAGTGCCTCTCCTCACACCTGACAAGTGCCTCTCCTCACACCTGACAAGTGCCTCTCCTCACACCTGACAAGTGCCCCTCCTCACACCTGACAAGTGCCTCTCCTCACACCTGACAAGTGCCTCTCCTCACACCTGACAAGTGCCTCTCCTCACACCTAACAAGTGCCTCTCCTCACACCTGACAAGTGTCTCTCCTCACACCTAGCAAGTGCCAATCCTCACACCTGACAAGTGCCCCTCCTCACACCTGACAAATGCCTCTCCTCACACCTGACAAGTGCCTCTCCTCACACCTAACAAGTGCCTCTCCTCACACCTGACAAGTGCCTCTCCTCACACCTAACAAGTGCCTCTCCTCACACCTGACAAGTGCCTCTCCTCACACCTATCAAGTTCCTCTCCTCACACCTGACAGGTGCCTCTCCTGTTACCTGACAAGTGCCTCTCTTCACACCTGACAGGTGCCTCTCCTCACACCTGACAAGTGCCTCTCCTCACACCTGACAAGTGCCTCTCCTCACACCTGACAAGTGCCTCTCCTCACACCTGACAAGTGCCTCTCCTCACACCTATCAAGTGCCTCTCCTCACACCTGACAAGTGCCCCTCTTCACACCTGAAAAGTACCTCTCCTCACACCTAACAAGTGCCTCTCATTACACCTGACAAGTGCCTCTTCTCACACATGACAAGTGCCCCTCCTCACACCTGACAAGTGCCCCTCCTCACACCTGACAAGTGCCTCTCCTCACGCCTGACAAGTGTCTCTCCTCACACGTGACAAGTGCTTCTCCTAACACGGGACAAGTGCTTCTCCTCACACCTGACAAGTACCTCTCCTCACACCTGACAAGTGCCTCTCCTCACACCTGACAAGTACCTCTCCTCACACCTGACAAGTGCCTCTCCTCACACCTGACAGGTGCTTCTCCTCACACCTGACAAGTGCCCCTCCTCACACCTGACAAGTGCCTCTCCTCACACCTGACACGTGCCTCTTCTCACACCAAACAAGTGACTCTCCTCACACTTGACAATTGCTTCTCCTCACACCTGATATGTGCCTCTTTTCACACCTAACAAGTGCCTCTCCTCACATCTGGCAAGTGCCCCTCCTCACACCTGACAAGTGCCTCTCCTCACACCTGACAAGTGCCTCTCCTCACACCTGATAAATGCCTCTCCTCACACCTGACAAGTGCCTCTCCTCACACCTGACATGTGCCTCTCCTCACACCTAACAAGTGCCTCTCCTCACACCTGACAAGTGCCCCTCCTCACTCCTGACAAGTGCCTCTCCTCACACCTAACAAGCGCCTCTCCTCACACCTGACAAGTGCCCCTCCTCACACCTGACAAGTGCCTCTCCTCACTCCTGACAATTGACTCTCCTAACACCTAACAAGTGCCTCTCCTCACACCTGACAAGTGCCTCTCTTCACACCTGACAAGTGCCTCTCCTAACACCTAACAAGTGCCTCTCCTCACACCTGACAAGTGCCCCTCCTCACACCTGACAAGTGCCTCTCCTCACATCTGACAAGTGCCTCTCCTCACATTTAACAAGTGCCTATTCTCACACCTGACAAGTGCACCTCCTCACACATGACAAGTGCCTCTCCTCACACCTAACAAGTGCCTCGCCTCACACATGACAAGTGCCCCTCCTCACACCTGACAAGTGCCTCTCCTCACACCTAACAAGTGCCTCTTCTCACACCTGACAAGTGCCTCTCCTCACACCTGACAAGTGCCTCTCCTCACACCTGACAAGTGCCTATCCTCACACCTAACAAGTGCCTCTCCTCACACCTGACAAGTGCCTCTCCTCACATTTGACAAGTGCCTCTCCTCACACCTGACAAGTGCCTCTCCTCACACCTGACAAGTGATTCTCCTCACACCTGACAAGTGCCTCTCCTCACACTTATCAAGTGCCTTTCCTCACACCTGACAGGTGCCTCTCCCGTTACCTGACAAGTGCCTCTCCTCACACCTGACAGATGCCTCTCCTCACACCTGACAAGTGACTCTCCTCACACCTGACAAGTGCCCCTCCTCACACCTGACAAGTGCCTCTCCTCACACCTGACAAGTGCCTCTCCTCACACCTGACAAGTGCCCCTCCTCACACCTGACAAGTGCCCCTCCTCACACCTGACAAGTGTTTCTCCTCACACCTGACAAGTGCCTCTCCTCACACCTGACAAGTGCCTATCCTCACACCTAGCAAGTGCCTCTCCTCACACCTGACAATTGCCTCTCCTCACACTTATCAAGTGCCTCTCCTCACACCTGACAGGTGCCTCTCCCGTTGCCTGACAAGTGCCTCTCCTCACACATGACAGGTGCCTCTGCTCACACCTGACAAGTGCGTCTCCTCACACCAGACAAGTGCCTCTCCTCACACCTGACAAGTGCCTCTCCTCACACCTGACAAGTGCCTCTCCTCACACCTGACAAGTGCCCCTCTTCACACCTGACAAGTGCCTCTCCTCACACCTGACAAGTGCTTCTCCTCACACCTGACAAGTGCCTCTCCTCACACCTGACAAGTGCCTCTCCTCACACCTGACAGGTGCCTCTCCTCACCCCTGACGTGTGCCTCTTCTCACACCTAACAAGTGCCTCTCCTCACACCTGACAAGTGCTTCTCCTCACACCTGACAAGTGCTCTTCTCACATCCAACAAGTGCCTCTCCTCACATCTGGCAAGTGCCCCTCCTCACACCTGAGAAGTGCCTCTCCTCACACCTGACAAGTACCTCTCTTCACACCTGACAAGTGCCTCTCCTCACACCTAACAAGTGCCTCTCCCCACACCTGACAATTGCCTCTCCTCACACCTGACAAGTGCCTCTCCTCACACCTGACAAGTGCCTCTCCTCACTCCTAACAAGTGCCTCTCCTCACACCTGACAAGTGCCTCTCCTCACACCTAACAAGTGCCTCTCCTCACAACTGACAAGTGCTCCTCCTCACACCTGACAAGTGCCCTTCCTCACACCTAACAAGTGTCTCTCCTCACACCTGAAGAGTGCCTCTCCTCACACCTGACAAGTGCCTCTCCTCACACCTGACAAGTGCCTCTCCTTATACCTATCAAGTGCGTCTCTTCACACCTGACAAGTGCCCCTCCTCACACCTGACAAGTGCCTCTTCTCACACCTGACAAGTGCCCCTCCTCACACCTGACAAGTGCCCCTCCTCACACCTGACAAGTGCCTCTCCTCACGCCTGACAAGTGTCTCTCCTCACACGTGACAAGTGCCTCTCCTAACACCTGACAAGTGCTTCTCCTCACACCTGACAAGTACCTCTATTCACACCTGACAAGTACCTCTCCTCACACCTGACAAGTGCCTCTCCTCACACCTGACAAGTACCTCTACTCACACCTATCAAGTGCCTCTCCTCACACCTGACAGGTGCTTCTCCTCACACCTGACAAGTGCCTCTCCTCACACCTGAGAAGTGCCTCTCCTCACACCTGACAAGTGCCTCTTCTCACACCAAACAAGTGACTCTCCTCACACTTGACAATTGCTTCTCCTCACACCTGACAAGTGCCTCTTTTCACACCTAACAAGTGCCTCTCCTCACACTTGACAAGTGCCTCACCTCAGACCTAACAATTGCCTCTCCCCACACCTGACAATTGCCTCTCCTTACACCTGACAAGTGCCTCTCCTCACACCTGACAAGTGCCTGTCCTTACCCCTGACAAGTGCCTCTCCTCACACCTGACAAGTGCCTCTCCTCACACCTAACAAGTGCCTCTCCTCACACCTGACAAGTGCCCCTCCTCACACCTGACAAGTGCCCTTCCTCACACCTAACAAGTGCCTCTCCTCACACCTCACAAGTGCCTCTCCTCACACCTGACAAGTGCCTCTCCTCACATCTGACAAGTGCCTCTCCTCACACCTAAAAAGTGCCCCTTCTCACACCTGACAAGTTCCTCTCCTCACACCTGGCAAGTGCCTCTCCTCACACCTGACAAGTGCCTCTCCCCACACCTAACAATTGCCTCTCCTCACACCTAACAAGAGCCTCTCCTCAAACCTATCAAGTGAATCTCCTCACACCTGACAAGTGCCCCTCCTCACACCTGACAAGTGCCTCTCTTCTCACCTGAGAAGTGCCTCTCCTAACACCTAACAAGTGCCTCTCCTCACACCTGACAATTGCCCCTCTTCACACCTGACAAGTGCCTCTCCTCACATCTGACAAGTGCCTCTCCTCACACCTAACAAGTGCTTCTCCTCACACCTGAGAAGTGCACCTCCTCACACCTGACAAGTGCCTCTCAAAACACCTAACAAGTGCCTCTCCTCACACCTGACAAGTGCGTCTCCTCACATCTAACAATTGCCTCTCCTCACACCTGACAAGTGCCTCACCTCACACCCATCAAGTGCCTCTCCTCACACCTGACAGGTGCCTCTCTTCATACCTGACAAGTGCCTCTCCTCACACCTAACAGGTGCCTCTCCTCACACCTGACAAGTGCCTCTCTTCACACCTGACAAGTGCCTCTCCTCACAAATGACAAGTGCCTCTCCTCACACCTGACAAGTGCCTCTCCTCACACCTAACAAGTGCCTCTCCTCACACCTGACAAGTGCCCCTCCTCACACCTGACAAGTGTCTCTCCTCACACCTAACAAGTGCCTCTCCTCACACCTGACAAGTGCCCCTCGTCACATCTGACAAGTGCCTTTCCTCACACCTAACTAGTGCCTCTCCTCACACCTGATAAGTGCCCCTCCTCACACCTGACAAGTGCCTCTCCTCACACCTGACAAGTGCCTCTCCTCTCACCTGACAAGTGCCTCTCTTCACACCTAACATGTGCCTCTCCTCACACCTGACAAGTGCCTCTCCTCACACCTGACAAGTGCCCCTCCTCACACCTGAGAAGTGCCTCTCCTCACACCTAACAAGTGCCTCTCCTCACACCTGACAAGTGCCCCGCCTCACACCTGACAAGTGCCTCTCCTCACACCTGACAAGTGCCTCTCCTCACACCTGACAAGTGCCTCTCCTCACAGCTAACAAGTGCCTCTCCTCACACCTGACAAGTGTTTCTCCTCACAACTAACAAGTGCCAATCCTCACACCTGACAAGTGCCCCTCCTCACACCTGACAAGTGCCTCTCCTCACACCTGAGAAGCGCCTCTCCTCATACCTAACAAGTGTCTCTCCTCACACCTGACAAGTGCCCCTCCTCACACCTGACAAGTGCCTCTCCTCACACCTGAGAAGCGCCTCTCCTCATACCTAACAAGTGCCTCTCCTCACACCTGACAAGTGCCTCTCCTCTCACCTGACAAGTGCCTCTCTTCACACCTAACATGTGCCTCTCCTCACACCTGACAAGTGCCTCTCCTCACACCTGACAAGTGCCCCTCCTCACACCTGAGAAGTGCCTCTCCTCACACCTAACAAGTGCCTCTCCTCACACCTGACAAGTGCCCCGCCTCACACCTGACAAGTGCCTCTCCTCACACCTGACAAGTGCCTCTCCTCACACCTGACAAGTGCCTCTCCTCACAGCTAACAAGTGCCTCTCCTCACACCTGACAAGTGTTTCTCCTCACAACTAACAAGTGCCAATCCTCACACCTGACAAGTGCCCCTCCTCACACCTGACAAGTGCCTCTCCTCACACCTGAGAAGCGCCTCTCCTCATACCTAACAAGTGTCTCTCCTCACACCTGACAAGTGCCCCTCCTCACACCTGACAAGTGCCTCTCCTCACACCTAACAAGTGCCTCTTTTCACACCTTACAAGTGCCCCTCCTCACACCTGACAAGTGCCTCTCCTCACACCTAACAAGTGCCTCTCCTCACACCTGACAAGTGCCCCTCCTCACACCTGACAAGTGCCTCTCCTCACACCTGACAAGTGCCTTTCCTCACTCGTGACAAGTGCCTCTCTTCACACCTAACAAGTGCCTCTCCTCACACCTGACAAGTGCCTCTCCTCAAACCTGAGAAGTGCCTCTCCTCACACCTGACAGGTGCATCTCCTCACACCTGACAAGTGCCTCTCCTCACACGTGACAAGTGCCTCTCCTCACACCTGACATATGCCTCTTCTCACACCTATCAAGTGCCTCTCCTCACACCTGACAAGTGCTTCTCCTCACACCTGACAAGTGCTCTCCTCACACCTAACAAGTGCCTCTCCTCACATCTGGCAAGTGCCCCTCCTCACACCTTAGAAGTGCCTCTCCTCACACCTGACAAGTACCTCTCCTCACACCTGACAAGTGCCTCTCCTCACACCTAACAAGTGCCTCTCCCCACACCTGACAATTGCCTCTCCTCACACCTGACAAGTGCCTCTCTTCACAAATAACAAGTGCCTCTTCTCACACCTGACAAGTGCCTCTCCTCACACCTAACAAGTGCCTCTCCTCACTCCTGACACGTGCCCCTTCTCACACCTGACAAGTGCGCTTCCTCACACCTAACAAGTGCCTCTCCTCACACCTGACAAGTGCCTGTCCTCACACCTGACAAGTGCCTCTCCTCACACCTGACAAGTGCCTCTCCTCACACCTAACAAGTGCCTCTCCTCACACCTGACAAGTGCCTCTCCTCACACCTATCAAGTGCCTCTCCTCACACCTTACAAGTGTCCCTCCTCACACCTGACAAGTGCCTCTTTTCACACCTGACAAGTGCCCCTCCTCACACCTGACAAGTGCCTCTCCTCACACCTGACAAGTGCCTTTCCTCACACTTGACAAGTGCCCCTCCTCACACCTGACAAGTGCCTCTCTTCACGCCTGACAAGTGTTTCTCCTCACACGTGACAAGTGCCTCTACTAACACCTGACAAGTACCTCTCCTCACACCTGACAAGTGCCTCTCCTCACACCTGACAAGTACCTCTCCTCTCACCTGACAAGTGCCTCTTCTCACACCTGACAGGTGCTTCTCCTCACGCCTGACAAGTGCCTCTCCTCACACCTGACAATTGCTTCTCCTCACACCTGACAAGTGCTTCTCCTCACACCTGACAAGTGCTTCTCCTCACACCTGACAAGTGCCTCTCCTCACACCTGACAAGTGCTTCTCCTCACACCTGACAAGTACCTGTCCTCACACCTGACAAGTGCCTCTCCTCACACCTGACAAGTGCCTCTCCTCACACCTGACAAGTGCCTCTCCTCACACCTGACAAGTGCCTCTCCTCACACCTGACAAGTGCCTCTCCTCACACCTGACAAGTGCTTCTCCTCACATGTGACAAGTGCCTCTCCTCACACCTGACAAGTGCCTCTCCTCACACCTGACAAGTGCCTCTCCTCACACCTGACAAGTGCCTCTCCTCACACCTGACAAGTGCTTCTCCTCACACCTGACAAGTGCCTCTCCTCACACCTGACAAGTGCTTCTCCTCACACCTGACAAATGCTTCTCCTCACACCTGACAAGTGCCTCTACTCACATTTGACAAGTGCTTCTCCTCACATGTGACAAGTGCCTCTCCTCACACCTGACAAGTGCCTCTCCTCACACCTGACAAGTGCCTCTCCTCACACCTGACAAGTGCTTCTCCTCACACCTGACAAGTGCCTCTCCTCACACCTGACAAGTGCTTCTCCTCACATCTGACAAGTGCTTCTCCTCACACCTGACAAATGCTTCTCCTCACACCTGACAAGTGCTTCTCCTCACACCTGACAAGTACCTCTTCTCACACCTGACAACTACCTCTCCTCACACCTGGCAAGTGCCTCTCCTCACACCTGACAAGTACCTCTCCTCACACCTGACAAGTGCCTTTCCTCACACCTGACAAAGTGCCTCTCCTCACACCTGACAAGTACCTCTCATCACACCTGACAGGTGCTTCTCCTCACACCTGAGAAGTACCTCTCCTCACACCTGACAAGTACCTCTCCTCACATCTGACAAGTGCCTCTCCTCACACCTGACAAGTACCTCTCCTCACACCTGACAAGTGCCTCTCCTCACACCTGACAGGTGCTTCTCCTCACGCCTGACAAGTGGCTCTCCTCACACCTGACAATTGCTTCTCCTCACTCCTGACAAGTGCTTCTCCTCACACCTGACAAGTGCCTCTCCTCACACCTGACAATTGCTTCTCCTCACACCTGACAAGTGCCTCTCCTCACACCTGACAAGTGCTTCTCCTCACACCTGACAAGTGCCTCTCGTCACACCTGACAAGTGCTTCTCCTCACACCTGACAAGTACCTCTCCTCACACCTGACAAGTCCCTCTCCTCACACCTGACAAGTGCCTCTCCTCACACCTGAGAAGTGCCTCTCCTCACACCTGACAAGTGCTTCTCCTAACACCTGACAAGTGCCTATCCTCACACCTGACAAGTGCTTCTCCTCACACGTGACAAGTGCCTCTCCTCACACCTGCCAAGTGCCTCTCCTCACACCTGACAAGTGCCTCTCCTCGCACCTGACAAGTTCCTCTCCTCACACCTGACAAGTGCCTCTCCTCACACCTGACAAGTGCCTCTCCTCACACCTGACAATTGCTTCTCCTCACACCTGACAAATGTTTCTCCTCACACCTGACAAGTGCTTCTCCTCACACCTGACAAGTGCTTCTCCTCACACCTGACAAGTGCTTCTCCTCACACCTGACAAGTTCTTCTCCTCACACCTGACAAGTGCTTCTCCTCACACCTGACAAGTGCCTCTCCTCACACCTGACAAGTGCTTCTCCTCACACCTGACAAGTGCTTCTCCTCACACCTGACAAGTGCTTCTCCTCACACCTGATAAGTGCCTCTATTCACACCTGACAAGTGCTTCTCCTCACACCTGACAAGTGCTTCTCCTCACACCTGACAAGTGCCTCTCTTCACACCTGAGAAGTGCTTCTCCTCACAACTGACAAGTTCCTCTCCTCACACCTGACAAGTGCCTCTCCTCACACCTGACAAGTGCTTCTCCTCACACCTGACAAGTGCTTCTCCTCACACCTGACAAGTGCCTCTCCTCACACCTGACAAGTGCTTCTCCTCACACCTGACAAGTGCCTCTCCTCACACCTGACAATTTCTTCTCCTCACACCTGACAAGTGCCTCTCCTCACACCTGACAAGTGCCTCTCCTCACACCTGACAAGTGTTTCTCCTCACACCTGACAAGTGCCTCTCCTCACACCTGACAAGTGCTTCTCCTCACACCTGACAAGTGCCTCTCCTCACACCTGACAAGTGCTTCTCCTCACACCTGACAAGTACCTCTCCTCACACCTGACAAGTCCCTCTCCTCACACCTGACAAGTGCCTCTCCTCACACCTGAGAAGTGTCTCTCCTCACACCTGACAAGTGCTTCTCCTAACACCTGACAAGTGCCTCTCCTCACACCTGACAAGTGCTTCTCCTCACACGTGACAAGTGCCTCTCCTCACACCTGACAAGTGCCTCTCCTCACACCTGACAAGTGCCTCTCCTCACTCCTGACAAGTTCCTCTCCTCACACCTGACAAGTGCCTCTCCTCACACCTGACAAGTGCCTCTCCTCACACCTGATAATTGCTTCTCCTCACACCTGACAAATGTTTCTCCTCACACCTGACAAGTGCTTCTCCTCACACCTGACAAGTGCTTCTCCTCACACCTGACAAGTGCTTCTCCTCACACCTGACAAGTTCTTCTCCTCACACCTGACAAGTGCTTCTCCTCACACCTGACAAGTGCCTCTCCTCACACCTGACAAGTGCTTCTCCTCACACCTGACAAGTGCTTCTCCTCACACCTGACAAGTGTCTCTCTCCTCACACCTGACAAGTGCTTCTCCTCACACCTGACAAGTGCCTCTCCTCACACCTGACAAGTGCTTCTCCTCACACCTGACAAGTGCCTCTCCTCACACCTGACAAGTGCTTCTCCTCACACGTGACAAGTGCCTCTCCTCACACCTGACAAGTGTTTCTCCTCACACCTGACAAGTGCCTCTCCTCACACCTGACAAGTGCTTCTCCTCACACCTGACAAGTGCCTCTCCTCACACCTGACAAGTGCTTCTCCTCACACCTGACAAGTGCCTCTCCTCACACCTTACAAGTGTTTCTCCTCACACCTGACAAGTGCCTCTCCTCACACCTGACAAGTGCTTTTCCTCACACCTGACAAGTGCCTCTCCTCACACCTGACAAGTGCTTCTCCTCACACCAGACAAGTGCCTCTCCTCACACCTGACAAGTGCTTCTCCTCACACCTGACAAGTGCCTCTCCTCACACCTGACAAGTGCCTCTCCTCACACCTGACAAGTGCTTCTCCTCACTCCTGACAAGTGCCTCTCCTCACACCTGACAAGTGCTTCTCCTTACACCTGACAAGTGCCTCTCCTCACACCTGACAACTGCTTCTCCTCACACCTGACAAGTGCTTCTCCTCACACCTGACAAGTGCCTCTCCTCACACCTGACAAGTGCTTCTCCTTACACCTGACAAGTGCCTCTCCTCACACCTGACAAGTGCTTCTCCTCACACCTGACAAGTGCCTCTTTTCACACCTCACAAGTGCTTCTCCTCACACCTGACAAGTGCCTCTCCTCACACCTGACAAGTGCTTCTCCTCACACCTGACAAGTGCCTCTCCTCACACCTGACAAGTGCTTCTCCTCACACCTGACAAGTGCCTCTCATCACACCTGACAAGTGCTTCTCCTCACACCTGACAAGTGCCTCTCCTCACTCCTGACAAGTGCCTCTCCTCACACCTGACAAGTGCTTCTCCTCACTCCTGACAAGTGCCTCTCCTCACACCTGACAAGTGCTTCTCCTCACACCTGACAAGTGCCTCTCCTCACACCTGACAAGTGCTTCTCCTCACACCTGACAAGTGCCTCTCCTCACACCTGACAAGTGCCTCTCCTCACACCTGACAAGTGCTTCTCCTCACACCTGACAAGTGCTTCTCCTCACACCTGACAAGTGCTTCTCCTCACACCTAACAAGTGCCTCTCCTCACACCTGACAAGTGCCTCTCCTCACACCTGACAAGTGCCTCTCCTCACACCTGACAAGTGCCTCTCCTCACACCTAACAAGTGCCTCTCCTCACACCTGACAAGTGCTTCTCCTCACACCTGACAAGTGCTTCTCCTCACACCTGACAAGTGCTTCTCCTCACACCTGACAAGTGCCTCTCCTCACACCTGACAAGTGCCTCTCCTCACACCTGACAAGTGCCTCTCCTCATGCTGTGAACTGAACTCTTTCCTTGGGTTTGTAACTGACCAGCTGCACCATTATGTGCCAGTCCTCAAGGTGTCATTTGATCATTTGCTGGCGAGTTGGGGAGGTGGGGAAGATGACGGAGGTGGGGAGGTGAGGATAGTGGGAAAGGTGGGGAAGGTGGGGAAGGTGGGGAAGGTGGGGAAGGTGGGGAAGGTGAGGGAGGTGGGGAAAGTGGTGAAGGTGGGAAGGTGGGGAAGGTGGGGAAGGTGGGGAAGGTGGGGAGGTGGGGAAGGTGGGGAAGGTGGGGAGGTGGGGAAGGTGGGGAGGTGGGGAAGGTGGGGAAGGTGGGGAAGGTGGGGAAGGTGGGGTGGTGTTGAAGGTGAGGAAGGTGGGGAAGGTGGGGAGGTGGGGAAGGTGGGGAGGTGGGGAAGGTGGGGAGGGGGGGAAGGTGGGAAAGGTGGGGAAGTTGGGGAGGTGAGGAAGGTGGGGAGGTGGGGAAGGTGAGGAAGGTGGGGAAGGTGGGGAGGTGGGGATGGTGGGGAGGTGGGGAAGGTGTGGATGGTGGGGATGGTGGGGAAGGTGAGGAAGGTGGGGAAGGTGGGGATGTGGGGAAGGTGGGAAAGGTGGGGAAGGTGGGGAAGGTGGGGAAGGTGGGGAAGGTGGGGAGGTGGGGAAGGTGGGGAAGGTGGGGAAGGTAACTGAGGCGGGATATATACATTTATCCTCTTTTTTCCATTCTGATATAAAAATATATGATAAATTAGACACATGTACAACACTTGGGTGTCTACTGTGTAAACGTTTAGTCACACAGTGACTTCATCAGTCCTATACGGAGAAGAATAATGAAGATCAAGAGGAGTTTTAGGTAATCTGTCCCTCAGCCTGGAATCGATTTCCATATGTGCAACTTGCACATGTGTCTAAGTTATCGGTTCTCTCAACAATTTAACTACATACAAGTATTTGTTTCTTCTGGCTGTCTTGTGTCACACTCTCCCTTATTATTTGACTCTTTCCAGATTACCATCACACAGCAACGCTGTGGGACTCACCACGGGCGTGGGCGGCCACCATCACACAGCAGCGCTGTGGGACTCACCACGGGCGTGGGCGGCAGGCTATGTGGACGCAGGCGTCAGACACCTAAAATCGTGGGCGTTGTGGAGGTGGACAGGGAAGACAGAGCCTGACCTAGACGATACTCTCCCTTGCTGGCGGGGAAGTAATTTAGAGAACCTTGGGCGTGGGCGTGGGCGTGGGCGTGGGCGTGGGGCACACACAGGTGGTCCTAGCAAGACACGTACGGATATTGACGTCTAAAAATCGTACACAATGGCTGAGGAAGAGAACGTTAAGGTGGCCGTCAGGGTTCGTCCATTTATATCCTTTTAGTAACTATATACATCTGGTTCAATATATACGTCTGGATCACTATATACATTTGGTCTCTATATACATTTGGATCACTATATACATTTAGTTCACCATGTACATTTGAATCACTATATACAATTAGTTCACTATTTACATTTGGGTAACTTTATACAATTAGTTCACCGTATACATTTGGATCACTATATGCATTTGGATCACTATATACATTTGGATCACTATATACATTTGGACCACTACATACATCTGGATCACTATATATATTTCTTTCATGGTGTTTCCGACTCGACTTGTGTTACAACTTGACTAATATATATTATTAATATTCGTATTTGCATATAAATTAAATATTTTACTGTTTGTACTACGACACCTGCTACTGCCCCTACTGCAGTTACTGTTACTGCCCCTACTGCAGTTACTGTTACTGCCCCTACTGCAGTTACTGCTACTGCCCCTACTGCAGTTACTGCTACTGCCCCTACTGCAGTTACTGTTACTGCCCCTACTGCAGTTACTGCTACTGCCCCTACTGCAGTTACTGTTACTGCCCCTACTGCAGTTACTGCTACTGCCCCTACTGCAGTTACTGCTACTGCCACTACTGCAGTTACTGCTACTGCCCCTACTGCAGTTACTGCTACTGCCACTACTGCAGTTACTGCTACTGCCACTACTGCAGTTACTGCTACTGCCCCTACTGCAGTTACTGCTACTGCCACTACTGCAGTTACTGCTACTGCCCCTACTGCAGTTACTGCTACTGCCCCTACTGCAGTTACTGTTACTGCCCCTACTGCAGTTACTGTTACTGCCCCTACTGCAGTTACTGTTACTGCCCCTACTGCAGTTACTGTTACTGCCCCTACTGCAGTTACTGTTACTGCCCCTACTGCAGTTACTGATACTGCCCCTACTGCAGTTACTGCTACTGCCCCTACTGCAGTTACTGCTACTGCCCCTACTGCAGTTACTGCTACTGCCCCTACTGCAGTTACTGCTACTGCCCCTACTGCAGTTACTGCTACTGCCCCTACTGCAGTTACTGCTACTGCCCCTACTGCAGTTACTGTTACTGCCCCTACTGCAGTTACTGCTACTGCCCCTACTGCAGTTACTGTTACTACTGCAGTTACCTACTACTGCAGTTACTGCTACTGCCCCTGCAGTGCAGTTACTGCTACTGCCCCTACTGCAGTTACTGTTACTGCAGTTACTGCCTGCCCCTACTGCAGTTACTGCTTCTGCCCCTACTGTTACTGCTACTACTGCAGTTACTGCTACTGCCCCTACTGCAGTTACTGCTACTGCCCCTGCTGCAGTTACTGCTAAAGCCCCTACTGCAGTTACTGTTACTGCCCCTACTGCAGTTACTGCTACTGTCCCTACTGCAGTTACTGCTACTGCCCCTACTGCAGTTACTGTTACTGCCCCTACTGCAGTTACTGCTACTGCCCCTACTGCAGTTACTGCTACTGCCCCTACTGCAGTTACTGTTACTGCCCCTACTGCAGTTACTGTTACTGCCCCTACTGCAGTTACTGTTACTGCCCCTACTGCAGTTACTGCTACTGCCCCTACTGCAGTTACTGTTACTGCCCCTACTGCAGTTACTGCTACTGCCCCTACTGCAGTTACTGTTACTGTCCCTAATGCAGTTACTGCTACTGCCCCTACTGCAGTTACTGTTACTGCCCCTACTGCAGTTACTGCTATAGCCCCTACTGCAGTTACTGCTACTGCCCCTACTGCAGTTACTGCTACTGCCCCTACTGCAGTTACTGCTACTGCCCCTACTGCAGTTACTGCTCCAAATATTACTACTACTACTACTGCTACTACTACTACTACTACTACTACTACTACTACTACTACTACTACTACTACTACTACTACTACCTACCATTACTACCTACCACCTACCTACTACTATTACCACACTACTACCTACTACTACCTACTACTACTCCACACACTACTACCACTACTACTCCACTACCACTCACCACCTACCATACTACTACTACCTTACCACCTCACCACACTACCATTACTCACTCCACTACTACTACTACTCACTGCTGCCACTACTATACATACTACTACTACTATTCTTATTCTACTACCACCTACTACTACCACACCTTACCACTACTACCTACTACCATACTACCTACTACCAATACCACTACCACTACTACCTACTACTGCTGCCACCATCACCACCACACTACTACCACACCACTGCACTACTTATTACTACACTACTATTCTACCACTGCTGCTACACCTACTGCTACTACTACCACTAGCACTCACTCACTGTTACTACTACTACTACTACAACTCATACTCTACCACTACACTGCTCCACCTACTTACTACCTACCACTGGCCACCACACCACTGCACTTTCCACCACTAGTACTACCTACTACTCCACTGCTACTCCACTACTACCAATACTACCACTTACTACTTCTCCTACCTACCTACTCAACCTACTACCTACTACTGAACACTACTACTCTCTCCACCTACCTACTACCACTGCTCCACACTGACTACTACTACTGCTACTACTACTACTACTACCCCTACTACTTGCCACTACTCACACCTACCTACCTACCACTACTCCACCTCCATTTCCACCTCCACCACCACTTACCTACTCACCACCACCACCACCTCCACCACCGTGCCACCACCTACCACTCCACCACCACACCACCACCACCACCACTACCACCACTACCACCACCACCAGCCACAAGCCACCACCACCACCACCACCACCACCACCACCACCACCACCACCACCACCACCACCTACTGCCACAACCTACCACCACTACCTACCTACTGCTGCCTGATACCTACCGCTGACTACTACCTCCACTACTACCCCACTCTACCACTACCACTACTACACCACCACTACCACTCACACTACACTACCACTACTAACTACTACTACCACAACCACCACTACTCTACTTCTACCTACTGCTGCTGCCACCACTCACCACTCATACCACCATTACCTACCACTTCTTCCACTACCACTCCTCCACCACCACCAGCCACGAATACTCACCACTCCTTCCACCTCCACCACCACCACCTACCACCACTCCCACCACCACCACCACACCATGCTACCACCACCACTCCCACCCCCACCTCCACCAGCACCACTACTCACCACCACCACCACCACTCCACCACCACCTACAACCTACCTACTACTACCTACTGCACACCACACTATTTCTGCTCACTACTAGCACCTACCTACTACACTACTGGCACTAGATGCTGCTGCCACTACTATCACTACCACCTGCTGCTGCCTACTCACTACCACTACCTACTACTCACCTTACCACCACCACCACCACTACCTCCACTGCCACCACCACTACCACTCACTACCACCACCACCACCACTCCCACCTGGCTCCACCACCGCCACACCAGCACCACCACCACCACTCCCACTCCATCACCACCACCACCACCAGCACCACCACTCCACCACCACCTCCCACTCACCACCACCAGACACCACCTCCACTCACCACCAGCACCCCACCTACCACTCACTCCCACCACACACCACCACCACCACCACCACCTACTACTCCATTACACCACCTACTCACTACCACTACCACTGTTTCACTACTCACCCTACACACCACTACCACTCCACTGCCACCACTACACCACTCTTCCACCACTACCACCTACCTCCACCACCGCTCCGCCGCCACCACCTACCTACTCCCACCACCACCACCACTCCCACCACCATTCCCTCCACTCCCACCACCACCACCACCACCAGCACCACCACTCCCACGTCCACCACCACCACCACCACCACCACCACCACCACCACCACCACCACTCCAGCCACCAGCACCACCACCACCACCAGCACCACCACCACCACCACCACCACCACCTACCACAACCACCACCACCACCTCCACCACCACTACCACTACCTCCACTACCTACCACCACTCCACTACCACCACCTTCTCACCACCACCTCCACACTCCACTACCTACCTGCTGCACACATCCACTACTTATACCTACTACTCACTCCACTGGGCCACTCCACTCACTACTCACCACCATCTACTACTACCTACACTCACCTCCACCACCACCACCACCTACCACTACCACCACCACACTCCACCACCACCAGCCACCTACCACCACCACCACCTCCACCACCACCACTCCACCCACCACCACCACTACCACCACTCCCACCACCACCTCCCTCCACCTCCACCTCCACCACCACCTACCACTCACACCACCACTGCACCTACCACCGCCACCACCATTCTACCACTTCCACTCCACCACCTACACTACCACCACTGCACCTACCCTACCTGTCCTTCACCATTAACCACTCCTACCTACCACCACTACCACTCTCACTCACTCCACTCTACCTACACCATTACCACTACCTCCACTCACTCCCACTCACCACCTACCTACCCACTACCACCTACTACCACTACCACCACCACCTTCACCTACCACCACCTACTTTACCTTCACCACCTCCACCTACCACCACCACCTCACCTCCACCTACCACCCTACCACCTCCACTACCACCACACCACTACTCCACTCCCACCTCCACTCACCACCACTACCTTACTACCACTACCTACCACCACTACCTACCACCTACTCCACCACCATACTCCACCACCACTCACCCACTCCACTACCACCTACCATCTACCTACCTACCACCACCACCACCACCTACTCCCACCTCACCACCACCATCCACCACTCCACCACCACCTACCACCACCAGCACTCCCTACCATCACCACCACCACCACTCCACCACCACCACCACCACCACCACCACCACTCCACTCCACCACCACCACCACCACCACCACCACTCCCACCACCTCACCACTCCCACCTCCACTACACCACTCCCCACCACCACCACTCCACCATCCACTCACTCCCACCACCACCACCACCACCACCCCACCACCTCCACCACTCCACCACCTACCACCACTACTACCACTGACCACCACCACTACTACTTACCACTACCTCCCACTTCACCTCACCTACCACCTACCACCACCACTACCACCTACCACCTACCACCACAATCCACCACCTCCACCCACTACCTACCTCCACTACCACCACCACCACCACCTACTACCACCACCTCCCACCACCACCACCACCACCACCACCCACCACCACCACACCACCACCACCTTCACCACCACCTACCTACCCACCACTCCACTCACCACCACTACCACTCCACACCATCACCACCTCACCAACCACCACCACCACTACCACCACCACCTACCACCACCACCACTCCACCTCACCTACCACCACCACCACCTCCCACTCCACCACCACCACCACCACCACTCCCTACCTCCACCTCACCACCAACTCCACTCCACCACACCTACCTCCACCACCACCACTCACCTACCCACCACCACCACCACCCCCTACCCACCACCACCACCTCTACTCCCACACTCACCACCACCACCACCACCACCCACCACCACCACCACCACCCACTCCACCACCACCACCACCACCACCACCTCCCATGCACCACCACCACCTACCACCTCCACCACCACCACCACCTACTACCTACCACCACTACTACCACCACCACCTCACCACCACTGCCCACCACTCCACTCCACTCCACTCCACCTACCACCACCACCATCCACCACTACCACCTCCACCTACTCCCACCCACCATACTACCACCACCACTCCACTCCACACCACCACCACCACCTACCACCACCACCACTCCCACCACCTACCACCTCACACCACCTACTGCACCACTAACCACCACTACCTACCACCACTCACCACCACCACCACCACTCCAGCCACCACCACCAGCGACACCACCACTGCCACTCCACCACACCTCCACCACCACCAGCACCACCACCACCACCACTACAACCACCACCACCACCACTCCACCACCTCCACCACCACTACCACCTGCACTCACTCCACCACCACTACTCCACTCACTCACTACTCACTACTACTACTACTGCTACTACTACTACTGCTGCTTGCTGCTACTACCTTACTACTACCACTACTACTACTACTAGCACATACTCTGCTACTGCTACACTCACAACCACTCATTCACTCCATTACTACTCACCCTACCACCTACTGCTGCACCACCTGACTCCACCATACCTCCACCTCCACCATTACTCACCTCCACACCATCACCACCTCCACTCACTTCTCCACTCCACCACCTACTACTGTTCATTCACCTACCACCTACCATACTACCACCACTACCCACTCACTCAGCACCTACTACTACCTACTACACGAACCTACCACCACTACTTCCACCACTGCTGCCTGCTGCCGCTGCTGTCTACCACTACCACTCTACTACCAGTACCACTGCTGCCACTACCACCACCACTACCACTACCTACCTACCACCACCACCTACTTCTGCCACCTACCACTCACTCTACTCACCACTACCACCTTTTACTTCATCCCCACCTCCACCACCTACCACCACTCCGGCCACTCACCACCACCACCACTCACCACCACCACCTTCCCGCCACCTACCACCACCACCACCTACTCTCTCCACCACCATTCCCACCACTCCACACCTCAGTCACCACCACCACTCCACCACCTACCCCATTCCACCACTACAACTACCACCATTACCACTTTGCTAGCCACTACTACCTACCACACTACTACACTACTCACCACCACCTACCACTTACCACTCACCTACCAACCTGCCACACCACCACCTACTACTGCCATACCTACTACCATTTCACTACTACTACAGCACCTACTACTACTCCAATGCTACCACTGCTACTACATCCACCACTACCGCTGCCTACCACCACCACCACTACATTCACTACATAGCACCTACTACACCATTCCACTACCTACCACCTACCACCACTCACACCTACCACTACTACCTAGCACCACCACTACCACTACCACACTACTCCACTACCACTACACTCACCTACTACCACACCACCTACCACTCCACTGCCTACCTACCACCACTACACCACTACCACTCTCCACCACCACCACTACTCACTGGCCACCACTACCACCAGCACTGGCCTGCCACCACCACCTAACACCACTAACACCACCACCACCACCACACTCCCACTCCACCACCTACCACCACCACTCACCACCTACTCCACTCCTAGCACCACTGGCACCATCCACCACTACCACCACCACCACCTACTACCTCCATTCTAGTCAGCACTACTCACCACTTTACCACTACCACCACCACCACACCAGCACCAACACCACCACTACCATAGCACCACTCACCACCACCACCTACCACCACCACCTACCACCACCACCTACCGCTCCCTACCACCACCAGCACTTCCTACCACCACCACTGCACCACCACCACCACCTCCACTGGCCGTCCCACCACCACCACTTCATACCACCATACTCCACCTCCACCGCCACACCACCAGCACGACCACCACTCCCACCACTACCACCACTCCACCACCACCACCACCACCACCACCACTCTCACCACCTACCACCACCAGCACCACCACCACCACCACCACTCCCACTCCACCACCTGCACCTACCACTACCACCTACCACTGCTACCTACCACTCTTCCACTTCACCACCACTCTACCATTACCACTACCACTGCCTACCTACTCTTCCACTCACCACCTACCAGCACAACCACCACACCACTACCTAATGCTACCACCACCATTCACTACCACCACTCCCACTACCTACCAGCACCACCTACCACCACCACCAGCACCACCACTGCCACCACTACACTGCCGCCTGCCTGCCTGCTGGCCACCACCACCACCACCACCACTGGCTGCCACCTACCACCACCACCACCGCCACCACATCACCACCTACCACCACCACCACCACTGCCACTGGCTCACCACTACCACCACACTACACCACCACCACACTACCACCACTACTCACCACCACTACCACCACTCACATCCACTACCACATCCACTCTATACTAGCACGACTACACTACTCCCACCTACTACACCACCACTAGCCACGACTACCACTACACACCACTCCCACTACAGCTACTCTAGCACCACCACCACCACTCTCCAGCACCTCTACCTCCACCACCACTCCACCTCCACCCACCTCCACCTGGCACCACCACTCACCTCACCACCACCACCACTCACACTGGCCACCACCACCACCACCACCTGCTACTGCTGCTGCTGCTGCTGTTGCTGCTGCTGCTGCTGCTGCTACTACTACTACTACTACCATTGATATTACTACTACTACTACTTGCGCTAATACTACTGCTACTACCATTAATATTATTACTACTACTAGCACTACTACTACTACTAGGACTACTACTACTACTACTAGCACTACTACTACTACTATTACTACTAGCAATACTACTGCTACTAGCACTACTACTACCATTAATATTGCTACTACTACTATTACTACTACTACTACTGCTACTACTACTACTACTTCTACTACTACTACTACTAGCACTAGCACTACTACTACTACTACTACTAGCACTACTTCTGCTACTATTACTACTAGCAATACTACTGCTACTATTACTACTAGCAATACTACTGCTACTAGCACTACTACTACTACTACTAGCACTACTACTACTACTATTACTACTAGCACTACCACTACTACTACTACTACTAGCACTACTACTACTACTATTACTACTAGCACTACTACTACTACTATTACTACTAGCAATACCACTACTACTACTACTACTAGCACTACTACTACTACTATTACTACTAGCACTACTACTTCCATTAATATTACTACTGGTCTTCATACTGTTTTACTTAACGTTACATTTAGTGTTGGTAAGTGTCTAGCTATGAGCGGACAGATGGTAGTAAGAAATAGATACTTTCTTCCGAGAACCTTTGATTAATGCGATGTTTTGCCCATCTGGGACTCTCGGTTACCTCGTGAAAAACATCATAATGGTGTACAATATCAACAAGTTGATAAGACATGTGTACAACAGTTAGGTAGCTTTTTTTCTTAACGTTTCGCCTACACAGTAGGCTTCTTCAGTCGGGTACAGACGATGTAATCAGTCCATCACCCTGGAAAACGTAGTTTTGAGGTGGTCAATCCTTCGGTCTAGAGGATGAGGGACTGACCACCTCAAAACTACGTCTTCCAGGGTAATTGACTGATTATGTGGTCTTCACATCACTACTGTTCCTGCTGCCTCTGTACTCGACTAATTAAGCCTACTGTGTAGACGAAACGTTTCAGAATACAGATACCTAAGTGTTGTACATGTGTCTTGCTTATCAACTTGTCGGTATTGTACACTATTACCACAAATAACAGCCGTACTATTGCTACTACAACTATTACCACCTCTAGTAGCCTTACCTTTGCTACTGCTACGACAGTTGTTACATCCTAATATTCCTTGCACATCCCATAGATCACTTCTTCCACGCATTACCAATCAGATGGTAAGACACATGAGTAGCATTTTAGTCTTTGTTCCCTGGGTTGTTCCATTTGGATGTTCCATAACTGGTGTTCCTTCCCCTCCTCTAAATATCTTCAGCCTGACCACATACACGCGACAAAGTTCCTTAACTCTTACATACAACTCACGAGAGACAGGAAGGAAAGCCAAATGTGTGGTGGCCATGCAGGGTAAGGTGACCACCCTCACCCACCCTGAGAATCCTTCAGACGTCAAAAGCTTCACCTACGACTACTCCTACTGGAGCTTCGACGGAGCTAAGGAGGATGCCAAAGGCTATTTAGCTAAGGACTCACCCAAATCCAGATTCAGTGACCAGGTGAGCTTTATGTCCTATTGGAAGAGAAAGGATAATTTTTTAGGTCTCGACTGTAACCTTGGGGAAGGGGACAGGTTGGTCTAGGATAGACGGAAACCTAAGAGTTGGGGTTAGTTCTAGTGTGGCTGCTAGGCGGAAACCTAGAGAATAGGCTTGTAGACAAGTGCCATCTATAAATCATATCTAAGTTCAACATCTAAGTGCCTGGGAGGTGAGACTTGTGTTGTTCTGAGAGTGAATTTAATTTCTAAGAGTAACTAGCCGCACTCTGGAAACTTATATTTGAAGAATGAGGCTCTTGTGAAACATCTGAAAAATCTTCGAGGAAATGCTTCGCCAGTCAGTGGCTTCTTTAGTCCAATACGGAGAAAAACGGTGAATGATGAAGAGGACGAGGTAATCAGTCCCTCATCCTGGAATTAATATGTTGACTCTATCAATGTTGTCATTGCAGCAAACAGTATATGACGACCTGGGCAAGGGCGTGCTGAGGAACGCCTGGAACGGCTACAATGCTACGCTTTTCGCCTATGGACAGACAGGCTCCGGGAAGTCTTGGTCGGTTATTGGCTATGGTGCTAATAAAGGTGAGAGAGAGAGAGAACGAGAGAGAGAGAGAGAGAGAGAGAGAGAGAGAGAGAGAGAGAGAGAGAGAGAGAGAGAGAGAGAAGCATTAAGTTTTGACTATATATTTTTATCCTATTAATCTTTCCAAGTTTTGATTCTTGCGTCACATTTCTTCTCGCCTTTCTCTCCCTTCCCCTCCCCCCTTCCCCTCCCCCCTTCCCCTCCCCCCTTCCCCTCCCCCCCTTCCCCTCCCCCCCTTCCCTTCCCCCCTTTCCTTTGCCTCACTATTTTTCATCTCTCTCCTTTCATCCCTGTTTTCCAGTCATCTTACTTCTCTGCTACTTCTATGCCTTTACTTTTCCAACTTATTCTTCGCTTTCTCTTGGCTTCTCCCCAACCTCCTTCCTCTCCCTCCTTCAGTCCCTGCTTGTTACTTTCCCTATCTCCCTCCATCCCTACATGACTCCTCTCTTCTCTTGCTCCCTCCCTCATATTGTCACCTTCTCTACCTGCCTACCATCTTCCCTCCATGCCTACCATCTACCCTCCCTGCCTACCACCTTCCTTCCCTGCCTACCATCTACCCTCCCTGCCTACCACCTTCCTTCCCTGCCTACCATCTACCCTCCCTGCCTACCACCTTCCCTCCCTGCCTACCATCTTCCCTCCCTGCCTACCATCTTCCCTCCCTGCCTACCACCTTCCCTCCCTGCCTACCATCTTCCCTCCCTGCCTACCATCTTCCCTCTCTGCCTACCATCTTCCCTCCCTGCCTACCATCTTCCCTCCCTGCCTACCATCTTCCCTCCCTGCCTACCACCTTCCCTCCCTGCCTACCATCTTCCCTCCCTGCCTACCATCTTCCCTCCCTGCCTACCACCTTCCCTCCCTGCCTACCATCTTCCCTCCCTGCCTACCGTCTTCCCTCTCTGCCTACCATCTTCCCTCCCTGCCTACCATCTTCCCTCCCTGCCTACCACCTTCCCTCCCTGCCTACCACCTTCCCTCCCTGCCTACCATCTTCCCTCCCTGCCTACCATCTACCCTCCCTGCCTACCACCTTCCCTCCCTGCCTAAAATCTTCCCTCTCTGCCTACCGTCTTCCCTCTCTGCCTACCATCTTCCCTCCCTGCCTACCATCTTCCCTCCCTGCCTACCACCTTCCCTCCCTGCCTACCACCTTCCCTCCCTACCTACCTACCCTCCCTGCCTACCACCTTCCCTCCCTGCCTACCATCTTCCCTCCCTGCCTACCGACTTCCCTCCCTGCCTACCACCTTCCCTCTCTGCCTACCATCTTCCCTCCCTGCCTACCATCTTCCCTCCCTGCCTACCGTCTTCCCTCCCTGCCTACCACCTTCCCTCCCTGCCTACCACCTTCCCTCCCTGCCTACCATCTTCCCTCCCTGCCTACCGTCTTCCCTCCCTGCCTACCAACTTCCCTCCCTGCCTACCATCTTCCCTCCCTGCCTACCATCTTCCCTCCCTGCCTACCACCTTCCCTCCCTGCCTACCATCTTCCCTCCCTGCCTACCGTCTTCCCTTCCTGCCTACCATCTTCCCTCCCTGCCTACCACCTTCCCTCCTGCCTACCATCTTCCCTCCCTGCCTACCACCTTCCCTCCCTGCCTACCACCTTCCCTCCCTGCCTACCACCTTCCCTCCCTGCCTACCACCTTCCATCCGTGCCTACCACCATCCCTCCCTGCCTACCATCTACCCTCCCTGCCTACCACCTTCCCTCCCTGCCTACCATCTTCCCTCCCTGCCTACCGTCTTCCCTTCCTGCCTACCATCTTCCCTCCCTGCCTACCATCTTCCCTCCCTGCCTACCACCTTCCCTCCCTGCCTATAACTTCCCTCCCTGGCTACCATCTTCTCTCCCTGCCTACCATCTTCCCTCCCTGCCTACCATCTTCCCTCCCTGCCTACCATCTTCCCTCCCTGCCTACCATCTTCCCTCCCTGGCTACCATCTTCTCTCCCTGCCTACCATCTTCCCTCCCTGCCTACCATCTTCCCTCCCTGCCTACCACCTTCCCTCCCTGCCTACCGTCTTCCCTCCCTGGCTACCATCTTCTCTCCCTGGCTACCATCTTCCCTCCCTGCCTACCATCTTCCCTCCCTGCCTACCGTCTTCCCTTCCTGCCTACCACCTTCCCTCCCTGCCTACCATCTTCCCTCCCTGCCTACCACCTTCCCTCCCTGCCTACCATCTACCCTCCCTGCCTACCATCTTCCCTCCCTGCCTACCACCTTCCCTCTCTGCCTACCACCTTCCCTCCCTGCCTACCACCTTCCCTCCCTGCCTACCATCTACCCTCCCTGCCTACCACCTTCCCTCCCGGCCTCCCACCTACCCTCCCTGCCTACCATCTTCCCTCCCTGCCTACCACCTTCCCTCCCTGCCTACCATCTTCCCTCCCTGGCTACCATCTTCTCTCCCTGCCTACCACCTTCCTTCCCTGCCTATATCTTCCCTCCCTGCCTACCATCTTCCCTCCCTGCCTACCATCTTCCCTCCCTGCCTACCACCTTCCCTCCCTGCCTATATCTTCCCTCCCTGGCTACCATCTTCTCTCCCTGGCTACCATCTTCTCTCCCTGCCTACCATCTTCCCTCTCTGCCTACCATCTTCCCTCCCTGCCTACCATCTTCCCTCCCTGCCTACCATCTTCCCTCCCTGCCTACCATCTTCCCTCCCTGCTTACAACCTTCCATCTGACAGGCATCGTACCTCTTCTCTGCAACGACCTCTTCAATGGCATCACGGAGAACAAGGAGAACAAGGAGTTCGAGGTTCGCTTCAGCATGCTGGAGATCTACAACGAGGTTGTCTACGATCTCCTCAACCCCACCAAGAATAAGAAAGGCCTCAAGGTCAGAGAACACCCCAAGAAGGGTTTCTACGGTAAGTGAAACCTTATGTTTTGCTTGGTTGTGTTCTCAACCCAGGTTTCACAGGCTGGAGAAGAAATGTTGGAGGAATAAGAAACATTAAGAAACATTAAGAAACATTAAGAAACATATTAAGAAACATTAAGAAACATTAAGAAACATTAAGAAACATATTAAGAAACATTAAGAAACATTAAGAAATATTAAGAAACATTAAAAAACATTAAGAAACATTAAGAAACATTAAGAAACATTAAGAAACATTAAGAAACATTAATAAACATTGAAAAACATTAAGAAACATTAAGAAACATTAGGAAACATTAAGAAACATTAAGAAACATTAAGAAACATTGAGAAACATTAAGAACCATTAAGAAACATTAAGAAACATTAAGAAACATTGAGAAACATTAAGAAACATTAAGAAACATTAAGAAGCATTAAGAAACATTAAGAAACATTGAGAAACATTAAGAAACATTAAGAAACGTTAAGAAACATTAAGAACCATTAAGAAACATTAAGAAACATTAAGAAACATTGAGAAACATTAAGAAACATTAAGAAACATTAAGAAACATTAAGAAACATTGAGAAACATTAAGAAACATTAAGAAACATTAAGAAACATTAAAAAACATTGAGAAACATTAAGAAACATTAAGAAACATTAAAAAACATTAAGAAACATTAAGAAACATTGAGAAACATTAAGAAACATTAAGAAACATTAAGAAACATTAAGAAACATTGAGAAACATTAAGAAACATTAAGAAACATTAAGAAACATTAAGAAACATTAAGAAACATTAAGAAACATTGAGAAACATTAAGAAACATTAAGAAACATTAAGAAACATTAAGAAACATTGAGAAACATTAAGAAACATTAAAAAACGTTAAGAAACATTAAGAACCATTAAGAAACATTAAGAAACATTAAGAAACATTGAGAAACATTACGAAACATTAAGAAACATTAACAAACATTGAGAAACATTAAGAAACATTAAGAAACATTAAGAAACATTGAGAAACATTAAGAAACATTAAGAAACATTAAAAAACATTAAGAAACATTAAGAAACATTAAGAAACATTAAGAAACATTAAGAAACATTAAGAAACATTAAGAAACATTGAGAAACATTAAGAAACATTAAGAAACATTAAGAAACATTAAGAAACATTCAGAAACATTAAGAAACATTAAGAAACATTAAGAAACATTAAGAAACATTAAGAAACATTAAGAAACATTAAGAAACATTAAGAAACATTAAGAAACATTAAGAAACATTAAGAAACATTAAGAAACATTAAGAAACATTAAGAAACATTAAGAAACATTAGGAAACATTAAGAAACATTAAGAAACATTAAGAAACATTAAGAAACATTAAGAAACATTAAGAAACATTGAGAAACATTAAGAAACATTAAGAAACATTAAGAAACATTAAGAAACATTAAGAAACATTGAGAAACATTAAGAAACATTAAGAAACATTAAGAAACATTAAGAAACATATTAAGAAACATTAAGAAACATTAAGAAATATTAAGAAACATTAAAAAACATTAAGAAACATTATGAAACATTGAGAAACATTAAGAAACATTAAGAAACATTAAGAAACATTAAGAAACATTGAGAAACATTAAGAAACCTTAAGAAACCTTAAGAAACATTGAGAAACATTAAGAAACATTAAAAAATATTAAAAACATTAAGAAACATTAAGAAACATTGAGAAACATTAAGAAACATTAAGAAATATTAAGAAACATTAAGAAACATTAAGAAACATTGAGAAACATTAAGAAACATTAAGAAACATTAAGAAACATTAAGAAACATGAAGAAACATTGAGAAACATTAAGAAACATTAAGAAACGTTAATAAACATTAAGAACCATTAAGAAACATTAAGAAACATTAAGAAACATTGAGAAACATTAAGAAACATTAAGAAACATTAAGAAACATTGAGAAACATTAAGAAACATTAAGAAACATTAAGAAACATTAAGAAACATTGAGAAACATTAAGAAACATTAAGAAACATTGAGAAACATTAAGAAACATTAAGAAACATTAAAAAACATTAAGAAACATTAAGAAACATTAAGAAACATTAAGAAACATTAAGAAACATTAAGAAACATTAAGAAACAGTGAGAAACATTAAGAAACATTAAGAAACATTAAGAAACATTAAGAAACATTAAGAAACATTGAGAAACATTAAGAAACATTAAGAAAAGTTAAGAAGCATTAAGAACCATTAAGAAACATTAAGAAACATTAAGAAACATTGAGAAACATTAAGAAACATTAAGAAACATTAAAAAACATTGAGAAACATTAAGAAACATTAAGAAACATTGAGAAACATTAAGAAACATTAAGAAACATTAAGAAACATTAAGAAACATTAAGAAACATTAAGAAACATTGAGAAACATTAAGAAACATTAAGAAACATTAAGAAACATTGAGAAACATTAAGAAACATTAAGAAACATTAAGAAACATTAAGAAACATTAAGAAACATTAAGAGACATTGAGAAACATTAAGAAACATTAAGAAATATTAAGAAACTTTAAGAAACATTAAGAAACATTAAGAAACATATTAAGAAACATTAAGAAACATTGAGAAACATTAAGAAACATTGAGAAACATTAAGAAACATTAAGAAACTTTAAGAAACATTAAGAAACATTGAGAAACATTAAGAAACATTAAGAAACATTAAGAAACATTAAGAAATATTGAGAAACATTAAGAAACATTAAGAAACATTAAGAAACATTGAGAAACATTAAGAAACATTGAGAAACATTAAGAAACATTGAGAAACATTAAGAAACATTAAGAAACTTTAAGAAACATTAAGAAACATTGAGAAACATTAAGAAACATTAAGAAACATTTAGAAACATTAAGAAACATTAAGAAACATTAAGAAACATTAAGGAACATTAAGAAACATTGAGGAACATTAAGAAACATTAAGAAACATTTAGAAACATTAAGAAACATTAAGAAACATTGAGAAACATTAAGAAACATTGAGAAACATTAAGAAACATTGAGAAACATTAAAAAACATTAAGAAACATTATGAAACATTGAGAAACATTAAGAAACATTGAGAAACATTAAGAAATATTAAGAAACATTAAAAAACATTAAGAAACATTTTGAAACATTGAGAAACAATAAGAAACATTAAGAAACATTAAGAAACATTAAGAAACATTGAGAAACATTAAGAAACCTTAAGAAACCTTAAGAAACATTGAGAAACATTAAGAAACATTAAGAAATATTAAAAACATTAAGAAACATTAAGAAACATTGAGAAACATTAAGAAACGTTAAGAAACATTAAGAAACATTAAGAAACATTGAGAAACATTAAGAAACATTAAGAAACATTAAGAAACATTAAGAAACATTAAGAAACATTGAGAAACATTAAGAAACATTAAGAAACGTTAAGAAACATTAAGAACCATTAAGAAACATTAAGAAACATTAAGAAACATTAAGAAACATTAAGAAACATTAAGAAACATTGAGAAACATTAAGAAACATTAAGAAACATTAAGAAACATTGAGAAACATTAAGAAACATTAAGAAACATTAAGAAACATTAAGAAACATTAAGAAACATTGAGAAACATTAAGAAACATTAAGAAACATTAAAAAACATTAAGAAACATTAAGAAACATTGAGAAATATTAAGAAACATTAAGAAACATTAAGAAACATTAAGAAACATTAAGAAACAGTGAGAAACATTAAGAAACATTAAGAAACATTAAGAAACATTATGAAACATTAAGAAACATTGAGAAACATTAAGAAACATTAAGAAAAGTTAAGAAGCATTAAGAACCATTAAGAAACATTAAGAAACATTAAGAAACATTGAGAAACATTAAGAAACATTAAGAAACATTAAAAAACATTGAGAAACATTAAGAAACATTAAGAAACATTAAGAAACATTAAGAAACATTGAGAAACATTCAGAAACATTAAGAAACATTAAGAAACATTAAGAAACATTAAGAAACATTGAGAAACATTAAGAAACATTAAGAAACATTAAGAAACTTTAAGAAACATTAAGAAACATTAAGAAACATATTAAGAAACATTAAGAAACATTAAGAAACATTAAGAAACATTAAGAAACATTAAGAAACATTAAGAAACTTTAAGAAACATTAAGAAACATTGAGAAACATTAAGAAACATTGAGAAACATTAAGAAACATTGAGAAACATTAAGAAACATTAAGAAACATTAAGAAACATTAAGAAACATTGAGAAACATTAAGAAACATTGAGAAACATTAAGAAACATTGAGAAACATTTAGAAACATTAAGAAACATTAAGAAACATTGAGAAACATTAAGAAACATTGAGAAACATTAAGAAACGTTGAGAAACATTAAGAAACATTAAGAAACTTTAAGAAACATTAAGAAACATTGAGAAACATTAAGAAACATTAAGAAACATTTAGAAACATTAAGAAACATTAAGAAACATTAAGAAACATTCAGAAACATTAAGAAACATTTAGAAACATTAAGGAACATTAAGAAACATTAAGAAACATTAAGAAACATTAAGAAACATTAAGAAACATTAAGAAACATTTAGAAACATTAAGAAACATTAAGAAACATTAAGAAACATTAAGAAACATTTAGAAACATTAAGAAACATTAAGAAACATTAAGAAACATTAAGAAACATTAAGAAACACTAAGAAACATTGAGAAACATTAAGAAACATTAAGAAACATTAAGAAACATTTAGAAACATTAAGAAACATTAAGAAACATTAAGAAACATTAAGAAACATTAAGAAACATTAAGAAACATTAAGAAACATTTAGAAACATTAAGAAACATTAAGAAACATTAAGAAACATTAAGAAACATTAAGAAACATTGAGAAACATTAAGAAACATTAAGAAACATTAAGAAACATTAAGAAACATTAAGAAACATTAAGAAACATTAAGAAACATTAAGAAACATTAAGAAACATTAAGAAACATTATGAAACATTAAGAAACATTTAGAAACATTAAGAAACATTAAGAAACATTAAGAAACATTAAGAAACATTAAGAAACATTAAGAAACATTAAGAAACATTGAGAAACATTAAGAAACATTAAGAAACATTAGGAAGCATTGAGAAACATTAAGAAACATTAAGAAACTTTAAGAAACATTAAGAAACATTGAGAAACATTAAGAAACATTAAGAAACATTGAGAAACATTTAGAAACATTAAGAAACATTAAGAAACATTACGAAACATTAAGAAACATTAAGAAACATTGAGAAACATTAAGAAACATTAAGAAACATTAAGAAACATTAAGAAACATTAAGAAACATTAAGAAACATTAAGAAACATTAAGAAACATTAGGAAACATTGAGAAACATTAAGAAACATTAAGAAACTTTAAGAAACATTAAGAAACATTGAGAAACATTAAGAAACATTAAGAAACATTGAGAAACATTTAGAAACATTAAGAAACATTAAGAAACATTAAGAAACATTAAGAAACATTAAGAAACTTTAAGAAACATTAAGAAGCATTGAGAAACATTGAGAAACATTAAGAAACATTAAGAAACATTAAGAAACATTAAGAAACATTAAGAAACATTAAGAAACATTAAGAAACATTAAGAAACATTAAGAAACAACATTAAGAAACATTAAGAAACATTAAGAAACATTAAGAAACATTGAGAAACATTAAGAAATATTAAGAAACATTAAGAAACATTAAGAAACATTAAGAAACATTAAGAAACATTAAGAAACATTAAGAAACATTAAGAAACATTAAGAAACATTGAGAAACATTAAGAAACATTAAGAAACATTAAGAAACATTAAGAAACATTAAGAAACATTAAGAAACATTGAGAAACATTGAGAAACATTAAGAAATATTAAGAAACATTAAGAAACATTAAGAAACATTAAGAAACATTAAGAAACATTAAGAAACATTAAGAAACATTAAGAAACATTAAGAAACATTAAGAAACATTAAGAAACATTAAGAAACATTAAGAAACATTGAGAAACATTAAGAAACATTAAGAAACATTAAGAAACATTAAGAAACATTAAGAAACATTAAGAAACATTGAGAAACATTAAGAAACATTAAGAAACATTAAGAAACATTAAGAAACATTAAGAAACATTAAGAAACATTAAGAAACATTGTTCAACAACAATGTGTAAGTAACAACAGTGTTATGTACACATTTTTAATTAAGGTTAATATATGAATTATTAATATAATCCAAGGAATTAAGACCGACCTCCTCTTCCTCGGATGAAACCTGGTTACTGCCTCCCCTCCCCCCCTCCCCTACCCTCCCCTCCCCCACCTCCCCTCCCCTCCCCCCTCCCTCCCCTCCCCTTCCCTCCCCCCTCCCCTCCCCCTCCCATTACACTGGCGCTGGACGGCTTTTGTTTTCTGTATCGTGACGATGCTTGTGAGGAGTTAGACGCAGGAGTTAGACGAAGGAGTTAGACGCAGGAGTTAGACGCAGGAGTTAGACGCAGGAGTTAGACGAAGGAGTTAGACGCAGGAGTTAGACGAAGGAGTTAGACGCAGGAGTTAGACGCAGGAGTTAGACGCAGGAGTTAGACGCAGAAGTTAGACGCAGGAGTTAGTCGCAGGAGTTAGACGCAGGAGTTAGACGCAGGAGTTAGACGCAGAAGTTAGACGAAGGAGTTAGACACAGAAGTTAGACGAAGGAGTTAGACGCAGGAGTTAGACGAAGGAGTTAGACGCAGGAGTTAGACGCAGGAGTTAGACGCAGGAGTTAGACGCAGGAGTTAGACGCAGCAGTTAGACGCAGGAGTTAGTCGCAGGAGTTAGACGAAGGAGTTAGACGCAGGAGTTAGACGCAGGAGTTAGACGCAGGAGTTAGACGCAGGAGTTAGACGCAGAAGTTAGACGCAGGAGTTAGTCGCAGGAGTTAGACGCAGGAGTTAGACGCAGGTGTTAGACGCAGAAGTTAGACGAAGGAGTTAGACACAGAAGTTAGACGCAGGAGTTAGACGCAGGAGTTAGACGCAGAAGTTAGACGCAGAAGTTAGACGCTGGAGTTAGACGCAGAAGTTAGACGCAGGAGTTAGACACAGAAGTTAGACGCAGGAGTTAGACGCAGAAGTTAGACGCAGAAGTTAGACGCAGGAGTTAGACGCAGAAGTTAGACGCAGAAGTTAGACGCAGGAGTTAGACGCAGGAGTTAGACGCAAAAGTTAGACGCAGGAGTTAGACGCAGAAGTTAGACGTAGAAGTTAGACGCAGGAGTTAGCCGCAGAAGTTAGATGCAGGAGTTAGACGCAAGAGTTAGACGCAGAAGTTAGACGCAGAAGTTAAACGCAGGAGTTAGACGCAGGAGTTAGACGCAGGAGTTAGACGCAGGAGTTAGACGCAGGAGTTAGACGCAGAAGTTAGACGCAGGAGTTAGACGCAGAAGTTAGACGCAGGAGTTAGACGCAGGAGTTAGACGCAGAAGTTAGACGCAGGAGTTAGACGCAGAATTTAGACACAGAAGTTAGACGCAGGAGTTAGACGCAGGAGTTAGACGCAGGAGTTAGACGCAGGAGTTAGACGCAGAAGTTAGACGCAGGAGTTAGTCGCAGAAGTTAGACGCAGGAGTTAGACGCAGGAATTAGACGCAGAAGTTAGACGCAGGAGTTAGACGCAGAAGCTAGACGCAGGAGTTAGACGCATAAGTTAGACGCAGGAGTTAGACGCAGAAGTTAGACGCAGAAGTTAGACGCAGGAGTTAGATGCAGAAGTTAGACGCAGGAGTTAGACGCAGGAGTTAGACGCAGGAGTTAGACGCAGAAGTTAGACGCAGGAGTTAGACGCAGAAGTTAGACGCAGGAGTTAGACGCAGGAGTTAGACGCAGAAGTTAGACGCAGGAGTTAGACGCAGGAGTTAGACGCAGGAGTTAGACGCAGGAGTTAGACGCAGAAGTTAGACGCAGGAGTTAGACGCAGGAGTTAGACGCAGAAGTTAGACGCAGGAGTTAGACGCAGAAGTTAGACGCAGGAGTTAGACGCAGGAGTTAGACGCAGAAGTTAGACGCAGGAGTTAGACGCAGAAGTTAGATGCAGGAGTTAGACGCAAGAGTTAGACGCAGAAGTTAGACGCAGAAGTTAGACGCAGGAGTTAGACGCAGAAGTTAGACGCAGGAGTTAGACGCAGAAGTTAGATGCAGGAGTTAGACGCAAGAGTTAGACGCAGAAGTTAGACGCAGAAGTTAGACGCAGGAGTTAGACGCATAAGTTAGACGCAGGAGTTAGACGCAGGAGTTAGACGCAGGAGTTAGACGCAGGAGTTAGACGCAGAAGTTAGACGCAGGAGTTAGACGCAGAAGTTAGACGTAGAAGTTAGACGCAGGAGTTAGACGCCGGAGTTAGACGCAGGAGTTAGACGCAGGAGCAGCAGCTGAACAGCTTTATTTAAAGATATTTCACCAGTCAGTGACTTTATCAATTAAATGCAAAGATGATATAAAGACCCATACCACGGGTGGGGTTTGAACTCGCGGTGAGTGAGTCGTAAAACTCCAGGCCGACGCGTTAGCCACTGGGCCAGCTGGCTACAATAGGTCACTGGACCAGCTGTCTACAATAAGCCTCTAGCCCAGCTGGCTACAATAAGATTTATCCAACTAGGTATATTTATACACCATAGGAAGGTTAGCATAGGCACCACTGTGGCCACAGATTCATCTATAAAAACTGGCATTGCATAGTTGGATGAATCTTATTGTAGCCAGCTGGCCCAGTGGCTTATTGTAGCCAGCTGGCCCAGTGGCTTATTGTAGCCAGCTGGCCCAGTGGCTTATTGTAGCCAGCTGGCCCAGTGGCTTATTGTAGCCAGCTGGCCCAGTGGCTACGCGTCGGTTCGGAGTTTTACGACACACTCACCGCGAGTTCAAACCCGGCACGTGATAAGGTTTGTTTGCAATCTTGTCATTGTGATTTCGTGAGTCATGATATAGGAAGACAGTGGAAGACTAGGTAATCAGTCGTTCAAGCACGCAGAACCCCACTCAGAAGACAGTTTAAGATTAGGCAGTTAGTCCCTCAACCTAGAAGCCGGTGTTCATTTTCAGTATTGATGAATGTAGTGCTGCATAATTTTAAATTCCTCAACGTGTCAGTATCGTAAAGCAATATTGTAATGTTGACGGTTGGTGTGTGTGGCAGCCGAGAACCTCAAGCTAGCACTGGTGACCAACTTCAAGGAGATCGAACAAAGGATGGAGGAAGGTACGGTAAACAGAACCATCGCCTCCACCAATATGAACGCCACTTCGTCCCGAGCACACACCATCGTCGGTATCACCTTCATCCAGAAGTTCAAGAACGACGCTGGTCAGGAGACAGCCAAGCAGTCAGTGATCAACCTGGTCGATCTGGCTGGCAGGTGAGTAAGTGGGGAGTGGGAAGGACTGATGAAGGAGAGAAGGAGAAGGAAAGGAGAAGAAAAGAGAGGGGAAGTATTTGCTTGAGGTCTCTTATAGTCGCCTTCCATTTCAGATGATCTGATCCTTGTTTGTCTTATTCTCTGGGTTGTGTTATTTAAGTTGTCTACCTGACGTATATTGTTGTGTAGTGATATTATATCTGTATTGTGTAGTAGGCTGACGTCAGTGTGCTAGTGGTAGTAAGAGTGACTGACGTCAGTGTGCTGGTGGTAGTAAGAGTGGCTGACATCAGTGTGCTGGTGGCAGTAAGGGTGATTGACGTCAGTATGCTGGTGGTAGTAAGAGTGATTGACGTCAGTGTGCTGGTGGTAGTAAGAGTAACTGACGTCAGTATGCTGGTGGTAGTACGAGTGACTGACGTCAGTGTGCTAGGGTAGTAAGAGTGACTGTCGTCAGTGTGCTGGTGGTCGTAAGAGTGACTGACGTGAGTATGCTGGTGGTAGTAAGGGTAACTGACGTCAGCGTGCTGGTGGTAGTAAGGGTGACTGACATCAGTGTGCTGGTGGCAGTAAGGATGATTGACGTCATTGTGCTGGTGGTGGTAAGAGTGACTGACGTGAGTATGCTAGTGGTAGTAAGGGTAACTGACGTCATTGTGCTGGTGGTAGTAAGGGTGACTGACGTGAGTATGCTGGTGGTAGTAAGAGTAACTGACGTCAGTGTGCTGGTGGTAGTAAGGGTGACTGACGTGAGTATGCTGGTGGAAGTAAGGGTGACAGACATTGGTGCTGGTGGTAGTAAGGGTGACTGACATCAGTGCTGGTGGTAGTAAGGGTGACTGACATTATTGGCAGCTCACAAGATTTCAATAAATTTTACTCATGTCAAAATGGTAAGAAAGGAGAACTAAAACTGACTAGGCTGTCATGATCAAGACTAGTGTCTCTCTGGTGCTTATTGAAAGTTACGTGGAATGTCATCTTCAAAGCTACAGGATAGTGCAAGTCTGTGGTTAATTGAGACCATATCCTGGAGAGTCTGTGATCTGCTGGGACCAGGTCTTAGAGTCTGTAACCTGCTGGGACCAGGTCTTAGAGTCTGTAACCTGCTGGGACCAGGTCTTAGAGTCTGTAACCTGCTGGGACCAGGTCTTAGAGTCTGTAACCTGCTGGGACCAGGTCTTAGAGTACCTGTAACCTGCTGGGACCAGGGCTTAGAGTCGGTAACCTGCTGGGACCAGGTCTTAGAGTCTGTAACCTGCTGGGACCAGGCCTTAGAGTCTGTAACGTGCTGGGACCAGGTCTTAGAGTCTGTAACCTGCTGGGACCAGGTCTTAGAGTCTGTAACCTGCTGGGACCAGGTCTTAGAGTCTGTAACCTGCTGGAACCAGGTCTTAGAGTCTGTAACGTGCTGGGACCAGGCCTTAGAGTCTGTAACGTGCTGGGGCCAGGTCTTAGAGTCTGTAACCTGCTGGGACCAGGTCTTAGAGTCTGTAACCTGCTGGGACCAGATCTTAGAGTCTGTAACCTGCTGTTACCAGGTCTTAGAGTCTGTAACCTGCTGGGACCAGGTCTTAGAGTCTGTAACCTGCTGGGACCAGGTCTTAGAGTCTGTAACCTGCTGGGACCAGGTCTTAGAGTCTGTAACCTGCTGGGACCAGGTCTTAGAGTCTGTAACCTGCTGGGACCAGGTCTTAGAGTACCTGTAACCTGCTGGGACCAGGGCTTAGAGTCTGTAACCTGCTGGGACCAGGTCTTAGAGTCTGTAACCTGCTGGGACCAGGCCTTAGAGTCTGTAACGTGCTGGGACCAGGTCTTAGAGTCTGTAACCTGCTGGGACCAGGTCTTAGAGTCTGTAACCTGCTGGGACCAGGTCTTAGAGTCTGTAACCTGCTGGAACCAGGTCTTAGAGTCTGTAACGTGCTGGGACCAGCCCTTAGAGTCTGTAACGTGCTGGGACCAGGTCTTAGAGTCTGTAACCTGCTGGGACCAGGTCTTAGAGTCTGTAACCTGCTGGGACCAGATCTAAGAGTCTGTAACCTGCTGGGACCAGGTCTTAGAGTCTGTAACCTGCTGGGACCATGTCTTAGAGTCTGTAACCTGCTGGGACCAGGTCTTAGAGTCTGTAACCTGTTGGGACCAGGTCTTAGAGTCTGTAACCTGCTGGGACCAGATCTTAGAGTCTGTAACCTGCTGGAACCAGGTCTTAGAGTCTGTAACCTGCTGGGACCAGATCTCAGAGTCTGTAACCTGCTGGAACCAGGTTTTAGAGTCTGTGATCTGCTGGGACCAGGTCTTAGAGTCTGTAACCTGCTGGGACCAGGTCTTAGAGTCTGTAACCTGCTGGGACCAGGTCTTAGAGTCTGTAACCTGCTGGGACCAGGTCTTAGAGTCTGTAACCTGCTGGGACCAGATCTAAGAGTCTGTAACCTGCTGGGACCAGGTCTTAGAGTCTGTAACCTGCTGGGACCATGTCTTAGAGTCTGTAACCTGCTGGGACCAGGTCTTAGAGTCTGTAACCTGCTGGGACCAGGTCTTAGAGTCTGTAACCTGCTGGGACCAGATCTTAGAGTCTGTAACCTGCTGGAACCAGGTCTTAGAGTCTGTAACCTGCTGGGACCAGATCTCAGAGTCTGTAACCTGCTGGAATCAGGTTTTAGAGTCTGTGATCTGCTGGGACCAGGTCTTAGAGTCTGTAACCTGCTGGGACCAGGTCTTAGAGTCTGTAACCTGCTGGGACCAGGTCTTAGAGTCTGTAACCTGCTGGGACCAGATCTTAGAGTCTGTAACCTGCTGGAACCAGGTTTTAGAGTCTGTAACCTGCTGGGACCAGGTCTTAGAGTCTGTAACCTGCTGGGACCAGGTCTTAGAGTCTGTAACCTGCTGGGACCAGGCCTTAGAGTCTGTAACCTGCTGGGACCAGGTCTTAGAGTCTGTAACCTGCTGGGACTAGGTCTTAGAGTCTGTAACCTGCTGGGACCAGGCCTTAGAGTCTGTAACGTGCTGGGACCAGGTCTTAGAGTCTGTAACCTGCTGGGACCAGGTCTTAGAGTCTGTAACCTGTTGGGACCAGGTCTTGGAGTCTGTAACCTGCTGGGACCAGGTCTTAGAGTCTCTAACCTGCTGGGACCAGGCCTTAGAGTCTGTAACGTGCTGGGACCAGGTCTTAGAGTCTGTAACCTGCTGGGACCAGGTCTTAGAGTCTGTAACCTGTTGGGACCAGGTCTTGGAGTCTGTAACGTGCTGGGACCAGGTCTTAGAGCTTGTAACGTGCTGGGACCAGGATTTAGAGTCTGTAACCTGCTGGGACCAGGTCTTAGAGTCTGTAACCTGCTGGGACCAGGCCTTAGAGTCTGTAACCTGCTGGGACCAGGTCTTAGAGTCTGTAACCTGCTGGGACTAGGTCTTAGAGTCTGTAACCTGCTGGGACCAGGCCTTAGAGTCTGTAACGTGCTGGGACCAGGTCTTAGAGTCTGTAACCTGCTGGGACCAGGTCTTAGAGTCTGTAACCTGTTGGGACCAGGTCTTGGAGTCTGTAACCTGCTGGGACCAGGTCTTAGAGTCTCTAACCTGCTGGGACCAGGCCTTAGAGTCTGTAACGTGCTGGGACCAGGTCTTAGAGTCTGTAACCTGCTGGGACCAGGTCTTAGAGTCTGTAACCTGTTGGGACCAGGTCTTGGAGTCTGTAACGTGCTGAGACCAGGCCTTAGAGTCTGTAACGTGCTGGGACCAGGTCTTAGAGTCTGTAACCTGCTGGGACCAGGTCTTAGAGTCTGTAACCTGTTGGGACCAGGTCTTGGAGTCTGTAACCTGCTGGGACCAGGTCTTAGAGTCTGTAACCTGTTGGGACCAGGTCTTGGAGTCTGTAACCTGCTGGGACCAGGTCTTAGAGTCTGTAACCTGCTGGGACCAGGTCTTGGAGTCTGTAACCTGCTGGGACCAGGTCTTGGAGTCTGTAACCTGTTGGGACCAGGTCTTGGAGTCTGTAACCTGTTGGGACCAGGTCTTGGAGTCTGTAACGTGCTGGGACCAGGTCTTGGAGTCTGTAACCTGCTGGGACCAGGTCTTAGAGTCTGTAACCTGCTGGGACCAGGTCTTGGAGTCTGTAACCTGCTTGGACCAGGTCTTGGAGTCTGTAACCTGTTGGGACCAGGTCTTGGAGTCTGTAACCTGTTGGGACCAGGTCTTGGAGTCTGTAACGTGCTGGGACCAGGTCTTGGAGTCTGTAACGTGCTGGGACCAGGTCTTAGAGTCTGTAACCTGCTGGGACCAGGTCTAAGAGTCTGTAACCTGTTGGGACCAGGTCTTGGAGTCTGTAACCTGCTGGGACCAGGTTTTGGAGTCTGTAACCTGCTGGGACCAGGTCCTGGTATAACTGTTTCATAAAAATATCTTGAACTATCTTGTTGTGGTGTGCGATGGTATGACACGTGTGGTGACTGTCACGTAGTGGTGATGGTGTGGTGATCTAAGACAGTGTGGTGGTGATGGTGTGGTGATCTAAGACAGTGTGGTGGTGATGGTGTGGTGATTTAAGACAGTGTGGTGATCTAAGACAGTGTGGTGGTGATGGTGTGGTGATCTAAGACAGTGTGGTGGTGATGGTGTTGTGATTTAAGACAGTGTGGTGATCTAAGACAGTGTGGTGGTGATGGTGTGGTGATCTAAGACAGTGTGGTGGTGATGGTGTGGTGAAGTAATAGAGTGTGGTGGTGCCAACAGTGAACGTGTGGAGAGCACAGGAGCCACGGGGTCCAGACTGAAGGAAGGTGCTGGTATCAACCTGTCACTCTCCAGCCTTGGTAACTGCATCCACGCTCTGGCCGAGAAGTCCAATGGTAGACAGGTGAGACGGTGCTTGATGGTGTGAGACAGGGTGTTGGTGTGAGACAGGGTGTTGATGGGGTGAGACAGGGTGTTGATGGTGTGAGACAGGGTGTTGATGGTGTGAGACAGGGTGTTGATGGGGTGAGACAGGGTGTTGATGGGGTGAGACAGGGTGTTGATGGGGTGAGACAGGGTGTTGGTGTGAGACAGGGTGTTAATGGGGTGAGACAGGGTGTTAATGGGATGAGATAGGGTGTTGATGGAGTGAGCAGAGTGTCAATGGGGTGAGACAGGGTGTTAATGGGGTGAGAGAGGGTGTTGATGGGGTGAGACAGGGTGTTAATGGGGTGAGACAGGGTGTTAATGGGGTGAGACAGGGTGTTAATGGGGTGAGACAGGGTGTTGATTGGGTGAGACAGGATGTTAATGGGGTGAGACAGGGTGTTATTGGGGTGAGACAGAGTGTTAATGGGGGTGAGACAGGGTGTTGATGGTGTGAGACAGGGTGTTGATGCGGTGAGACAGGGTGTTGGTGTGAGACAGGGTGTTTATGGTGTTAGGCAGGGTGTTAATGAGGTGAGACAGGGTGTTGACTGGGTGAGACAGGGTGTTGATGGTGTGAGACAGGGTGTTGACTGGGTGAGACAGGATGTTGGTGTGAGACAGGGTGTTGATGGTGTGCGACAGGGTGTTGATGGTGTGCGACAGGGTGTTGATGCGGTGAGACAGGGTGCTGGTGTGAGACAGGGTGTTGATGGTGTTAGACAGGGTGTTAATGGGGTTAGACAGGGTGTTGACTGGGTGAGACAGTGTTGATGGGGTGAGCGAGGGTGTTGATGGGGTGAGACATAATTTGATAGTATAAGACTATAGGGGTGCAAATACGAGTCGGTGGGTGAAGAGCTGAAGAGATGCGTGGTGATAACTAAGAGGGAGAGAGAGAGAGAGAGAGAGAGAGAGAGAGAGAGAGAGAGAGAGAGAGAGAGAGAGAGAGAGAGAGAGAGAGAGAGAGAGAGAGAGAGAGAGAGAGAGAGAGAGAGAGAGAGAGAGATAAACCTGTGTTTAACTGATGTTTGTATGTGTTAACACAGGCCAAGGTACCCTACCGAGATTCCATGTTGACGAGGCTGTTGATGAACGCTCTGGGAGGCAACAGCAAGACCATCATGATAGCAGCTATCTCTCCTGCAGACATCAACTACGATGAGACACTCTCCACACTGAGGTTCGGTGAGTATTCCAGACTAGTTTTACTCTCCCTTCATCCCCTTCCCCTCCTAGCTCAGTGGTAGAGTGTCATAACCGAAACTATCCCGGTTGAATCCTGGGTAGTATGAGAAGCATGTAAATGTTGTCTAACACGTACTGGTGTTACCCAGGAGCCAGATTATTGTTGTGTGGCATGCTGAGGATAGACCAAAACACCACCTCATTGGAAATAAGCCACACTGCTTGGGTTCCTGTTGTTGTCCTGGGTTACTAACCCTCAGGGATTACTTATGTAAATAAAGTCTCTTTGCTCTGTCCATCTGTCTAATATTCTCTCATACTTTTCCTGATCAAAGTCTTGTCACTCTTCCAAAGACTGGAGCCTGGTTTACATATTCCTTCAGTACAAATACGGTAAGTGAGTAAACAAGGCAAGAAATATTAATTCAGTCTTAAGAATAGGTAGCTACTATTGTTCTTGGTGTCTCCTTACCTCTTGAAAAACATTAAATTAGTTGTCCTTAGCCCAGTGGTCATTCGTTCTTCTAGCTGTACAACCCGACAAGCCTAAAGTTTTAGATTTCTCTCCTAGAAACAGGAGAGTGAATGTCATACCACTAAGTCTCTTCATATTCTGCTATTATTACACAAATAACCCGCACATAAAAGAGAGAAGCTTACGACGACGTTTCGGTCCGACTTGGACCATTGTGCGGGTTATTTGTGTATCGTTCCAGTCACGGTATTGTGCTTTTTTGTTATTTATTATCTGCTATTATTCTACATATTTAACCACAACCTCGCTAATGCTCAAACACTTGACATATAAATACGAGCTGGCTGAGTCTTTCTGATCCCCAGTACACGCTAATGTTGTAACAAAACTGTAAGTTTATGTTCTCCTGTAATACCTAAACTCGTGATGTAATAGTTTAGAAAACTGATAAGTTGAGGAATGACACCCACACTTGTGCAACACTTGCGAATCTTTTTCCCTCAATAAAAATTCTCAGATGATGCAAACGTGCCTCATTATTCAACACCTAAGTGCATTAAAAGTTTTGTTTAAGACTCTCTCTCTCTCTCTCTCTCTCTCTCTCTCTCTCTCTCTCTCTCTCTCTCTCTCTCTCTCTCTCTCTCTCTCTCTCTCTCTCTCTCTCTCTCTCTCTCTCTCTTGCTCTCTCTCTCTCTCTCTCTCTCTCTCTCTCTCTCTCTCTCTCTCTCTCTCTCTCTCTCTCTCTCTCTCTCTCTCTCTCTCTCTCTCTCTCTCTCTCTCTCTCTCTCTCTGTCTGACACACACAGCTGACAGAGCCAAGCAGATCAAGACAAAGGCCGTGGTGAACGAGGACCCGACAGAGAAGCTGCTACGGGAACTGAGGGATGAGAACGAGAGACTCAGGAAGTTGATGCAGAAGGGCAAAGTGGATGTGAACATCATAGACGCTGACGGAGACGGTATTGATGACCGAGGTAAGTTCTACCTTCTAGTTGTGTGCCTGCTAGTGGTTCTAGTTGTGGATCATCGTAGTTCTCCCTTCTAGTTGTGTGCCTGCTAGCGATTCTAGTTGTGGATCATCGTAGTTCTACCTTCTTGGTGTGTGCCTGCTAGTGGTACTAGTTGAGGATCATCGTAGTTCTACCTTCTTGGTGTGTGCCTGCTAGTGGTACTAGTTGTGGATCATCGTAGTTCTACCTTCTTGGTGTGTGCCTGCTAGTGGTACTAGTTGTGGATCATCGTAGTTCTACCTTCTTGGTGTGTGCCTGCTAGTGGTACTAGTTGTGGATCATCGTAGTTCTACCTTCTTGGTGTGTGCCTGCTAGTGGTACTAGTTGTGGATCATCGTAGTTCTACCTTCTAGTTGTGTGCCTGCTAGTGGTACTATTTATGGATCATCGTAGTTCTCTCTTCTAGGTGTGTGCCTGCTAGTGGTACTAGTTGTGGATCATCGTAGTTCTACCTTCTTGGTGTGTGCCTGCTAGTGGTACTAGTTGTGGATCATCGTAGTTCTACCTTCTTGGTGTGTGCCTGCTAGTGGTACTAGTTGTGGATCATCGTAGTTCTACCTTCTTGGTGTGTGCCTGCTAGTGGTACTAGTTGTGGATCATCGTAGTTCTACCTTCTTGGTGTGTGCCTGCTAGTGGTACTAGTTGTGGATCATCGTAGTTCTACCTTCTTGGTGTGTGCCTGCTAGTGGTACTAGTTGTGGATCATCGTAGTTCTACCTTCTTGGTGTGTGCCTGCTAGTGGTACTAGTTGTGGATCATCGTAGTTCTACCTTCTTGGTGTGTGCCTGCTAGTGGTACTAGTTGTGGATCATCGTAGTTCTACCTTCTTGGTGTGTGCCTGCTAGTGGTACTAGTTGTGGATCATCGTAGTTCTACCTTCTAGTTGTGTGCCTGCTAGTGGTACTATTTATGGATCATCGTAGTTCTCTCTTCTAGGTGTGTGCCTGCTAGTGGTACTAGTTGTGGATCATCGTAGTTCTACCTTCTTGGTGTGTGCCTGCTAGTGGTACTAGTTGTGGATCATCGTAGTTCTACCTTCTTGGTGTGTGGCTGCTAGTGGTACTAGTTGTGGATCATCGTAGTTCTACCTTCTTGGTGTGTGCCTGCTAGTGGTACTAGTTGTGGATCATCGTAGTTCTACCTTCTTGGTGTGTGCCTGCTAGTAGTACTAGTTGTGGATCAACGTAGTTCTACCTTCTTGGTGTGTGCCTGCTAGTGGTACTAGTTGTGGATCATCGTAGTTCTACCTTCTTGGTGTGTGCCTGCTAGTGGTACTAGTTGTGGATCATCGTAGTTCTACCTTCTTGGTGTGTGGCTGCTAGTGGTACTAGTTGTGGATCATCGTAGTTCTACCTTCTTGGTGTGTGCCTGCTAGTGGTACTAGTTGTGGATCATCGTAGTTCTACCTTCTTGGTGTGTGCCTGCTAGTGGTACTAGTTGTGGATCATCGTAGTTCTACCTTCTTGGTGTGTGCCTGCTAGTGGTACTAGTTGTGGATCATCGTAGTTCTACCTTCTTGGTGTGTGCCTGCTAATGGTACTAGTTGTGGATCATCGTAGTTCTACCTTCTTGGTGTGTGCCTGCTAGTAGTACTAGTTGTGGATCATCGTAGTTCTACCTTCTTGGTGTGTGCCTGCTAGTGGTACTAGTTGTGGATCATCGTAGTTCTACCTTTTTGGTGTGTGCCTGCTAGTGGTACTAGTTGTGGATCATCGTAGTTCTACCTTCTTGGTGTGTGCCTGCTAGTGGTACTAGTTGTGGATCATCATAGTTCTACCTTCTTGGTGTGTGCCTGCTAGTGGTACTAGTTGTGGATCATCGTAGTTCTACCTTCTTGGTGTGTGCCTGCTAGTGGTACTAGTTGTGGATCATCGTAGTTCTACCTTCTTGGTGTGTGCCTGCTAGTGGTACTAGTTGTGGATCATCGTAGTTCTACCTTCTTGGTGTGTGCCTGCTAGTGGTACTAGTTGTGGATCATCGTAGTTCTACCTTCTTGGTGTGTGCCTGCTAGTGGTACTAGTTGTGGATCATCGTAGTTCTACCTTCTTGGTGTGTGCCTGCTAGTGGTACTAGTTGTGGATCATCGTAGTTCTACCTTCTTGGTGTGTGCCTGCTAGTGGTACTAGTTGTGGATCATCGTAGTTCTACCTTCTTGGTGTGTGCCTGCTAGTGGTACTAGTTGTGGATCATCGTAGTTCTACCTTCTTGGTGTGTGCCTGCTAGTGGTACTAGTTGTGGATCATCGTAGTTCTACCTTCTTGGTGTGTGCCTGCTAGTGGTACTAGTTGTGGATCATCGTAGTTCTACCTTCTTGGTGTGTGCCTGCTAGTGGTACTAGTTGTGGATCATCGTAGTTCTTCCTTCTTGGTGTGTGCCTGCTAGTGGTAGTAGTTGTGGATCATCGTAGTTCTACCTTCTTGGTGTGTGCCTGCTAGTGGTAGTAGTTGTGGATCATCGTAGTTCTACCTTCTTGGTGTGTGCCTGCTAGTGGTAGTAGTTGTGGATCATCGTAGTTCTACCTTCTTGGTGTGTGCCTGCTAGTGGTACTAGTTGTGGATCATCGTAGTTCTACCTTCTTGGTGTGTGCCTGCTAGTGGTACTAGTTGTGGATCATCGTAGTTCTACCTTCTTGGTGTGTGCCTGCTAGTGGTACTAGTTGTGGATCATCGTAGTTCTACCTTCTTGGTGTGTGCCTGCTAGTGGTACTAGTTGTGGATCATCGTAGTTCTACCTTCTTGGTGTGTGCCTGCTAGTGGTACTAGTTGCGGATCATCGTAGTTCTACCTTCTTGGTGTGTGCCTGCTAGTGGTAGTAGTTGTGGATCATCGTAGTTCTACCTTCTTGGTGTGTGCCTGCTAGTGGTACTAGTTGTGGATCATCGTAGTTCTACCTTCTTGGTGTGTGCCTGCTAGTGGTACTAGTTGTGGATCATCGTAGTTCTACCTTCTTGGTGTGTGCCTGCTAGTGGTACTAGTTGTGGATCATCGTAGTTCTACCTTCTTGGTGTGTGCCTGCTAGTGGTACTAGTTGTGGATCATCGTAGTTCTACCTTCTTGGTGTGTGCCTGCTAGTGGTACTAGTTGCGGATCATCGTAGTTCTACCTTCTTGGTGTGTGCCTGCTAGTGGTAGTAGTTGTGGATCATCGTAGTTCTACCTTCTTGGTGTGTGCCTGCTAGTGGTACTAGTTGTGGATCATCGTAGTTCTACCTTCTTGGTGTGTGCCTGCTAGTGGTACTAGTTGTGGATCATCGTAGTTCTACCTTCTTGGTGTGTGCCTGCTAGTGGTACTAGTTGTGGATCATCGTAGTTCTACTTTCTTGGTGTGTGCCTGCTAGTGGTACTAGTTGTGGATCATCGTAGTTCTACCTTCTTGGTGTGTGCCTGCTAGTGGTACTAGTTGTGGATCATCGTAGTTCTACCTTCTTGGTGTGTGCCTGCTAGTGGTAGTAGTTGTGGATCATCGTAGTTCTACCTTCTTGGTGTGTGCCTGCTAGTGGTACTAGTTGTGGATCATCGTAGTTCTACCTTCTTGGTGTGTGCCTGCTAGTGGTACTAGTTGTGGATCATCGTAGTTCTACCTTCTTGGTGTGTGCCTGCTAGTGGTACTAGTTGTGGATCATCGTAGTTCTACCTTCTTGGTGTGTGCCTGCTAGTGGTACTAGTTGTGGATCATCGTAGTTCTACTTTCTTGGTGTGTGCCTGCTAGTGGTACTAGTTGTGGATCATCGTAGTTCTACCTTCTTGGTGTGTGCCTGCTAGTGGTACTAGTTGTGGATCATCGTAGTTCTACCTTCTTGGTGTGTGCCTGCTAGTGGTAGTAGTTGTGGATCATCGTAGTTCTACCTTCTTGGTGTGTGCCTGCTAGTGGTACTAGTTGTGGATCATCGTAGTTCTACCTTCTTGGTGTGTGCCTGCTAGTGGTACTAGTTTTGGATCATAGTAGTTCTACCTTCTTGGTGTGTGCCTGCTAGTGGTACTAGTTGTGGATCATCGTAGTTCTACCTTCTTGGTGTGTGCCTGCTAGTTCCTGATGGATAAGGGTCTTTAGTGTCATCATTATCATCATCATCATCAATATCGACTATCATCGTCGCTATAATGATAATCCCCAACAACAACAACATCATCACCAATATCACCACCACCAACAACAACATCACCACCATCATTATCATTCATCTTCACAGATGCAGAAGCGCTAAAGAAGAAGTGGGAGGAAGAGATGAAGGCGCGGATGATGCAGAATGATCAGGAGATCGCTAACATGAAAAAGTCTTACGAGGAGAAACTCAAACAAGCCAAGAAAGATTTTGCAGTGAGTGTTTCTCTCTCTCTCCCTCTCTCTCTCTCTCTCTCTCTCTCTCCCTCTCGTCCTTCTCCTTTTTTTTCATTCACTCTTTATAATTTCATAGCGTTCACCAGACTACGAATGGATAAACATAGAAAAACAATAAACAAGGAAGCAAATATTCAAGCATATAATTGATATTTAAATATGACTTAAGCATGTTTAATGAACAAACATTTAAGAGTCATAATTAACTGAGAAGTGTCATTGTTAGAAGCAAGGTAAAGACCAGCTTGTAACAGTAGTAATGTTACAGTAGTAATGTTACAGTAGTAATGTTACAGTAGTAATGTTACAGTAGTAATGTTACAGTAGTAATGTTACAGTAGTAATGTTACAGTAGTAATGTTACAGTAGTAATGTTACAGTAGTAATATTACAGTAGTAATGTTACAGTGGTAATGTTACATTAGTAATGTTACAGTAGTAATGTTACAGTAGTAATGTTACAGTAGTAATGTTACAGTAGTAATGTTACAGTAGTAATGTTACAGTAGTAATGTTACAGTAGTAATGTTACAGTAGTAATGTTACAGTAGTAATGTTACAGTAGTAATGTTACAGTAGTAATGTTACAGTAGTAATGTTACAGTAGTAATGTTACAGTGGTAATGTTACAGTAGTAATGTTACAGTGGTAATGTTACAGTAGTAATGTTACAGTGGTAATGTTACAGTGGTAATGTTACAGTAGTAATGTTACAGTAGTAATGTTACAGTAGTAATGTTACAGTAGTAATGTTACAGTGGTAATGTTACAGTAGTAATGTTACAGTAGTAATGTTACAGTAGTAATGTTACAGTGGTAATGTTACAGTAGTAATGTTACAGTGGTAATGTTACAGTAGTAATGTTACAGTAGTAATGTTACAGTGGTAATGTTACAGTAGTAATGTTACAGTGGTAATGTTACAGTGGTAATGTTACAGTGGTAATGTTACAGTAGTAATGTTACAGTAGTAATGTTACAGTAGTAATGTTACAGTGGTAATGTTACAGTAGTAATGTTACAGTGGTAATGTTACAGTAGTAATGTTACAGTGGTAATGTTACAGTAGTAATGTTACAGTGGTAATGTTACAGTAGTAATGTTACAGTGGTAATGTTACAGTAGTAATGTTACAGTAGTAATGTTACAGTAGTAATGTTACAGTAGTAATGTTACAGTAGTAATGTTACAGTAGTAATGTTACAGTGGTAATGTTACAGTGGTAATGTTACAGTAGTAATGTTACAGTAGTAATGTTACAGTGGTAATGTTACAGTAGTAATGTTACAGTAGTAATGTTACAGTAGTAATGTTACAGTAGTAATGTTACAGTAGTAATGTTACAGTGGTAATGTTACAGTAGTAATGTTACAGTGGTAATGTTACAGTAGTAATGTTACAGTGGTAATGTTACAGTAGTAATGTTACAGTAGTAATGTTACAGTAGTAATGTTACAGTAGTAATGTTACAGTAGTAATGTTACAGTAGTAATGTTACAGTGGTAATGTTACAGTAGTAATGTTACAGTGGTAATGTTACAGTAGTAATGTTACAGTGGTAATGTTACAGTAGTAATGTTACAGTAGTAATGTTACAGTAGTAATGTTACAGTAGTAATGTTACAGTAGTAATGTTACAGTGGTAATGTTACAGTGGTAATGTTACAGTAGTAATGTTACAATAGTAATGTTACAGTAGTAATGTTACAGTATTAATGTTACAGTAGTAATGTTACAGTAGTAATGTTACAGTAGTAATGTTACAGTGGTAATGTTACAGTAGTAATGTTACAGTAGTAATGTTACAGTAGTAATGTTACAATAGTAATGTTACAGTAGTAATGTTACAGTAGTAATGTTACAGTATTAATGTTACAGTGGCAATGTTACAGTGGTAATGTTACAGTTGGAATGTTACAGTGGTAATGTTACAGTAGTAATGTTACAATAGTAATGTTACAGTAGTAATGTTACAGTATTAATGTTACAGTAGTAATGTTACAGTAGTAATGTTACAGTAGTAATGTTACAGTGGTAATGTTACAGTAGTAATGTTACAGTCGTAATGTTACAGTAGTAATGTTACAATAGTAATGTTACAGTAGTAATGTTACAGTAGTAATGTTACAGTATTAATGTTACAGTGGCAATGTTACAGTGGTAATGTTACAGTTGGAATGTTACAGTGGTAATGTTACAGTGGTAATGTTACAGTAGTAATGTTACAGTGGGAATGTTACAGTGGTAATGTTACAGTGGGAATGTTACAGTGGTAATGTTACAGTGGTAATGTTACAGTGGTAATGTTACAGTGGTAATGTTACAGTAGTAATGTTACAGTAGTAATGTTACAGTAGTAATGTTACAGTAGTAATGTTACAGTAGTAATGTTACAGTAGTAATGTTACAGTAGTAATGTTACAGTAGTAATGTTACAGTGGTAATGTTACAGTGGTAATGTTACAGTGGTAATGTTACAGTAGTAATGTTACAGTAGTAATGTTACAGTAGTAATGTTACAGTAGTAATGTTACAGTAGTAATGTTACAGTAGTAATGTTACAGTAGTAATGTTACAGTGGCAATGTTACAGTGGTAATGTTACAGTTGGAATGTTACGGTGGTAATGTTACAGTGGTAATGTTACAGTAGTAATGTTACAGTGGGAATGTTACAGTGGTAATGTTACAGTGGTAATGTTACAGTAGTAATGTTACAGTGGTAATGTTACAGTAGTAATGTTACAGTAGTAATGTTACAGTGGTAATGTTACAGTGGTAATGTTACAGTGGTAATGTTACAGTAGTAATGTTACAGTAGTAATGTTACAGTAGTAATGTTACAGTAGTAATGTTACAGTAGTAATGTTACAGTATTAATGTTACAGTGGCAATGTTACAGTGGTAATGTTACAGTTGGAATGTTACAGTGGTAATGTTACAGTGGTAATGTTACAGTATTAATGTTACAGTGGGAATGTTACAGTGGTAATGTTACAGTGGGAATGTTACAGTGGTAATGTTACAGTAGTAATGTTACAGTAGTAATGTTACAGTAGTAATGTTGCAGTAGTAATGTTACAGTAGTAATGTTACAGTAGTAATGTTACAGTAGTAATGTTACAGTAGTAATGTTACAGTGGTAATGTTACAGTGGTAATGTTACAGTGGTAATGTTACAGTAGTAATGTTACAGTAGTAATGTTACAGTAGTAATGTTACAGTAGTAATGTTACAGTAGTAATGTTACAGTAGTAATGTTACAGTAGTAATGTTACAGTAGTAATGTTGCAGTTGTAATGTTACAGTAGTAATGTTACAGTAGCAATGTTACAGTGGTAATGTTACAGTAGTAATGTTGCAGTAGTAATGTTACAGTAGTAATGTTACAGTATTAATGTTACAGTGGCAATGTTACAGTGGTAATGTTACAGTTGGAATGTTACAGTGGTAATGTTACAGTGGTAATGTTACAGTATTAATGTTACAGTGGGAATGTTACAGTGGTAATGTTACAGTGGGAATGTTACAGTGGTAATGTTACAGTAGTAATGTTACAGTAGTAATGTTACAGTAGTAATGTTACAGTAGTAATGTTACAGTAGTAATGTTACAGTAGTAATGTTACAGTAGTAATGTTACAGTAGTAATGTTACAGTGGTAATGTTACAGTGGTAATGTTACAGTGGTAATGTTACAGTAGTAATGTTACAGTAGTAATGTTACAGTAGTAATGTTACAGTAGTAATGTTACAGTAGTAATGTTACAGTAGTAATGTTACAGTAGTAATGTTACAGTAGTAATGTTACAGTGGTAATGTTACAGTAGTAATGTTACAGTAGTAATGTTACAGTAGTAATGTTACAGTAGTAATGTTACAGTAGTAATGTTACAGTAGTAATGTTACAGTAGTAATGTTGCAGTTGTAATGTTACAGTAGTAATGTTACAGTAGCAATGTTACAGTGGTAATGTTACAGTAGTAATGTTACAGTGGTACTGTTACAGTGGTAACACTACCACTGTAACATTACAAGATATATGCAGTGTTTTAAATTATCCGTTTAAACATGTCACTAAAGTTGCTCAGACGAGTGTTCCTAGAAGATCAGGGAATTACTGAGAAACGTGATAATAATTAAGGAAAGACATCATAACAGTTACCTCTCTTCCCTCCCCATCTTCTCGTCTCCCCTCTTTGTCTTCTTGCTTCTTGAGGTGCTTCAACTCCTCTCTTCGCCTCCCCTCACTGCCCATCATCATCTCCAATCACATGACATGACATTACTTTCCCTCTCTTCCCTTTCACTTCTATCACCTCTCCTTTTGTTCCATCCTTCTTTCCTCACTTATCCTTCCTTCCCTCCCTCCCTTCATGGACGTTTATTTGCATTTTTCTCATAAGATCTTCCACTCTACAGTAGATAGAACATATCTACAATAATTTTAGACACACATAAGTGGTAAATTATTTAGAGTTAACTGATGATAATTCGAGAAAATTCATCGTTGTTTTTGCTTGAGGGTCTTGGTGGGGCTTCAGCCCCCGAGAAAATTCCCCTCAGCCCCCCAAAGCCTCCCAAATCAAGATAGTAATGATAATAACAACTACCACTATAACTCCCCAGTTCAGACATTCTGGTGCCTCCTTTGATTCTATTCTAGTCTTCTTATTGAGGTTTCTTCTCTCCATGCAAACCCAAGAAAAATCATTGTTACTTCTACTGTGGCCTTATGATTGTGTTTGTCTTGACAGGACCCATCCATCGCTAAGAAGGAACAAGACAAGCAGACCAAACCTCACATTTACAACCTCAACGTGGATCCTATGTTGTCAGGTCGAGTTGTGCACATCCTCAATCCTGGAGTGAGCACTGTAGGCAACCGCAAGGGCGAGGAGTCCACCATTACTATGATCAGTCCCAAGTAAGGACAACAGCGTTAGTGATAATGGTAGAATTACCGACAAAATGTTAAGTAAAGGGACGCAGATGCAACTGATGTGATATTTTATTGTGGCAACGTTGTTTGTATTGTTTGTAACAGCTTGACAAAGTTCCTGGAGAGCGAAACGTTGCTACAATAAAATGTCACATTAGTCGCATCTGTGTTCCTATACCTAACAACAACAACAACTTCAGCTAAATTTGCAGTTACCTTTGTGTCTTGGGGAGAGAGGAAGATGGAGAAATATTAAATAAAAGTCACAAATAACCCACACTTAGGAAAGCATCCTTATGATGACGTTTCGCATCCTTATGATGACGTTTCGGCCCATCCTGGACCATTGTCAAGTCACAACTGAGAGAGAAAAATGCGGAGAGGACCATGATCTTGCATGCATGCTGGAAAGCAGGTCATGTCTTTTTAAAAAAAAAAACTTGTTTACAGCTGATGGAAACCCATCAACTATATCCTGCCATGAGTAAGACCGGGAAGCCGAGTAACAGGCTGGTGTTAATACAACTAGGCTGTGCTAGGATAGCTTGGGTACCTGACGATTTTACTTGTGTTAGAGCTTTAGAAGTGCCTAGAATTGTTAGGTAAGACACATATGCAACAGTTAGGTATCTTTATTACGAAACGTAGTAGGCTTCTTCAGTCGAGTACAGAAAAGTTGATAGAAGCAGAAGAGACTTGAAGACGATGTAATCAGTCCATCACCCTTAAAGTTTTGAGGTGGTCAGTCCCTCAGTCTGGAGAAGAGCATTGTTCCAAAGTTTGAAACAATATGGAGTTGAAGTTCTTACCTCTTCTAGTGACCTACGTCTCACCTCCTGGCGCTATATAAGGCTCCATCCTGTCACTTCAACTCCATATTGTTTCAAACTTTGGAACAATGCTCTTCTCCAGACTGAGGGACTGACCACCTCAAAACTTTAAGGGTGATGGACTGATTACATCGTCTTCAAGTATCTTCTGCTTCTATCAACTTTTCTGTACTCGACTGAAGAAGCCTACTGTGTAGGCGAAACGTTTCGAAATAAAGATACCTAAATGTTGCATATGTGTCTTACCTAACAATCTGTCGGTATTTTATACCATTTTAATGTTCAATGTGCCTAGAATTGTTGACTGATGATCCACGTATGTTAGGGGAAAGTAAGTTGACAAATGTTATTAACTGCATGTATAGTACCTTTTACGTTGAATCCATACTTAAGTGACGACACACAGTAGGTGTCTGTAGTGGACTCGGAGAGACAGGGTGGTGGTGTGGGTTCCCACGCACATAGCGAGACGTGTGTGTAATAAACGAGTACTTGGTATGATAGTGGATGATAAAACAATGCTCCAGAAGGGCTGAGATGAACATTACATCAAGTATTACTTCTGTGTTCCGACGCCTCGTGGTGGCTGGTAACTTGGGATATTTAGTAATACAGCCTCGCACCTCTTACTTTCAACCTGTACTTGTGCTTCAAGTAAATGGCTAGTATTATTAATATTTAAATACAGTTTTACTAATAGATACGTGCGAGTAACATATTCATGTTGTGTGGTGCGTGTTTACAGCATCCAGGAGCAGCATGCAGTCATTACCGTAGCCAAGGATGGTAAAGTGAGCATCAAACCTTTCAACACTGACTGTCGCGTCCTTGTCAATGGGTCAGCCATACAGGGTGAGACAACCCTCTGTCACAACGACAGGTGAGTGACAGGTGACCTCATAGTATGGTGGTGTCAGTAGCCGGAGACAGTGATTCTGGTGCCAGTAGAGAATGTTATTGGTGATGGTGTTAGTGATGCTGGTGCCAGTAGCCAGGTTCAGTAATAATGGTGCCGGTTGAGAGTGTTGGTAGTGCAGCCGCCAGGGATGTTGGTGCGAAAAGTAATTACGTCTTCTTTCTGTCAGTCTGATTTTTTTAAATTGCAGGTCATAAACTACAAAAGATTTACATGAATAAAAGTTTAAATTTCCTGGCCTTTTTCAGACAATATTTAACGAGCTATTAATTAAAATAAAATTTATATATAACTAGCATCATCAGCAGAAATAGAAAACCGAGTTTCCAGAGTAGCTCACCTTGTCTTCCTCAGACTGCTGTTCGGGGCCACGCAGATGTGGGTTTTCCAGAATCCCATGGAGAGCAAGAAGGCCAAGATAAATTACAATGAGATCACTTACGCCTTTGCTCAGGAGGAGATCGCTGCCAAGAATGGTTTGGCTGTGTCGTCCAACGGTGATGCTGGTGAGTACTGCCATATAAACTAGTGTGCGTGTGGACTGCAAAAATGATTTGTTCTGTCTAAATAGCTTGTTTACCACCGTGAGTGAAGATTCTTGAGAGGTCAGTATAGTCTGTGTGACTGGAGCAGTTAAGTTGATTACATTGAAATTTAGGCCCCAGGAAGTAATAAGATATATTTATGACATTAGATTACCTTCTCTGTTACACAGTTATCCAGATGACATTAGACATAAATAATGGCCATTAGAAAATAAGGGATGCCAGCCAGACAATAATATTAACTTCTATGATGGTTTAGACATTGCAACCAAAGAGTTCAGTCCTAAAGTGTCGAGACACCTACAAAATTGCCTTAGAATGTTCGTTGTTGTGACAGCTGTGTGAGGATCATCACTCCCTGTTACAGATATGTCTAAGATCCAGGAGGACCTGTTGGAGGTGATGCCGGCCGTGGAGGAAGCCAACTCCATCTCCGAGGAGCTGGACAAGGCTGTCAAGTTTGAGATTTTGATGGTGGCGCCTCAAGTGTTAGGCAAGGAGCAAGGCAAGACCGAGGTAGGTAGCATCTCATGTCTCATGTGTTAGGTAGGCTGTATTTTGTGCCTCAGATGAGGGTAGAAAAGAACAAGGCAAGTCATAGGTAAACAACCTCACTTTTTTTTCATAGACGCCAATACAATAAAAGAATAAATACATACTTACAATAGTTATTCATTTGTTGCTATCATGACACTGTTTAAGCACCTCACTGCCACGTAACCGCTGCAGCCGCCACTACAATGGTCCAACACTGAAATCTCATAAATCAATTTCATCTTTCAAGTATGGTTTATTTTAAGAATTGTGAAGTAGTAAGAATATTATTATTATAATAAAAAAGAAGCGCTAAACCACAAGGGCTATACAGCGTTGCAGGGCAGGAAGGAAGCGAGGGCATCAGGTGGCAAAAGGGAGATGGATGAGTAATAGGTTACAGAGAACAGCGGGGCAGTGGATGGTGAAAGGGTAGAGGGCAGCAAGAGACTGAGGTAGAAAGTGCTGTGGGGAGTGCAAAAGGTATCATCATCAGAGTTTGTGGAGTAAATCAGTCGTTGTCAAGAAGTCAATGAGAGAGTCAGGATTAAAGGAGGGTCCATCAGCAAGAAGGGAAGGTAAAGAGAGAGTAGTAGAACGAAGACGACGTTGGAGGTAAATTCTGTGTGCTCGTTGATAGAGAGGGCAGTCTAACAGAATGTGGCTAATCGATACTAGAACTTGACACTGCTCACAGAGAGGAACAGGGTGCCTCTCCATGAGATACCCATGAGTAAAACGGGTGTGACCAATGCGAAGGCGGGAGAGAGTAGTCTCCCAACCTCGGCACTGATGACAAGAAGACAGCCAGTAACCTATGCTTGGTTTAATAGAATGAAGTTTGTTACCGAGTAGAGTTGACCAACGTTGTTGCCAACGGGTGTGAAGATGGGTAGCTATTACAGCAAAATAGCCCGTAAATGGAACACCTCTATATGAAATTGGTAGGTCATGTATTGCTGACCGCGCAGCAGTGTCTGCCTGTTCATTGCCATGTACTTCAACATGACCAGGGACCCAACAAAAAACAATATCTTTATGCTAGGTAGAGATAAGGCGTAGCCAAAGTTGGATACGGAGAACTAGGGGGTGAGGTGTATCAAATTTCCGTATAGCCTGTAGAGCACTAAGGGAGTCTGAGACAACCACAAATGATGACACAGGCATAGATGCGATACGAATAAGTGCTGCAAGAATGGCATACAATTCAGCAGTAAAAATGCTAGCCGAAGATAGTCAATGCCCTCGCACGATGCTGTCCAGAAACAAAGCTGCAAATCCGACGCCGTCAGAAGACTTAGAGCCATCTGTGTACACTGCGAGGGCTTGAGAATGAGAGTGGAAGTGGTCAAGAAAAAGAGAGCGGGAAGCAACCTTTCGAGCAAGGGAGTGAGAAAGAACAGACTCGAACAGCTGGAGCTTCCCAGGGGGGTAGGGAAAAGTGAGATGCTACATGAACATATAAAGGTGGTAACTGAAGGGAAGATAAGAGCGAATGTAGGCGAAGAGAGAAGGGACGGAGCAAACAGGGGCGGCGAACAAATAATGTCTACTAGTATCGGTGACCATTCTATAAATGGAAGGATTGCGGAGATCGTGAGAGCTTACATAGTAGCGAAGGCAATGGGCATCACGGCGATCAGACAAGGATGGACATTCGCTTCTGCATAGAGGCTCTCAACAGGGGAAGAGCAAAAAGCACCAAGGCATAAACGTAATCCTTGGTGATGGATGGGGTTAAGGCTAGAGAGAGTAGCAGGAGAGGCCGCTGAATAGATCTGGTCACCATAATCGAGTTTCGATAAAATGAGGGCTGAATGTAGGCGAAGGAGAGTTCGACGATCAGCTCCCCATGAAAGATGAGCAAGGGTTTTAAGAAGGTTCAGCCGGCTGTGACAAGTTGCCTTCAGTGAGGTAATGTGAGGTTTCCAGGATAACCTACAGTCAAAGAGAAGGCCTAGAAACCTGACTGTATCACGTTCAGGGATACGGGAGCCATAGAGGTACAAAGGATGATTGGAGATGACAGAGCTTCTAGTGAAAGTAATTTGGTGAGTTTTGGTACTGGAAAATTTAAACCCATGCATGGTGGCCCAATTGGAAACACGGTCGGCCGAATGCTGGAGAGAAACTGTAATGAGGTGACAGTCAGCGTCTGCACAAGCAATAGCGAAGTCATCTACATAGAGTGATGACCAAATATTGGATGGAAGAAAAGAGGCCAAATCATTTATAGCAAGGAGAAAAAGTGTTGTGCTCAGAACACATCCCTGAGGGACACCTTCAGCTTGGACAAAGTCCGGGGACAGCAAATTATTGACTCGAACACGGAAATGTCTCTCAGTTAAAAAGTTCTTAAGGAAGGATGGTAGATTGCCTCGGAGGCCTAAGCAGTAGGCTTTCGCCAAAATATTATACCTCCAAGTTGTGTCATATGCCTTCTCAAGGTCAAAAAATATGGCAATAACTGAGTAGTTATTCGCAAAGGCATTACGAACATACGTATCAAAGCGTAGTAAGGGGTCTATGGTAGATCGGCCCTTACGAAAGCCATATTGACTAGTGGAGAAACTGTTGTGTGTCTCTAAATACCACATTAAACGTCAATTTACCAGACGTTCCATCACTTTGCAAACTGCACTAATAAGAGCAATGGGGCGATAGTGGGAGGCATCATGTCCCGTAGTACCCGGCTTGTGGAAAGGGAGAACAATGGCAGATTTCCACAGCTGGGGAAGAACTCCTTGTGAGCAAATAAGATTGAAGAGGTGTAACAGGACTACAAGGGCTGACTGATGTAAATGTTGTAACATCCGAATATGAATGTCGTCAGGCCCAGCTGCCGATGATCGGCAAGCTGAGAGTGTTGCCTCCAGTTCCCGAAGTGTAAAAGGCACATTATACTGTTCTTCTCTGAAAGAAGAAAAGTCCAAGGGTACTAACTCTCTGGCAGACTTTGAGGAAAGAAACGAGGAGCATAGATGGAGCCCCCGGGAAATACAGACCAGATGAGTACCAATTTCAATGGCAACGTCAAGAGGGTTTGCTGTATCAATACCGGCGACCCGTAGAACTGGAGCCGGGTCAGGAGTGTATTTACCACTCAATTTCCTCACTTTTTTTCCAGACTGCACTCATAGAGGAAGCAGAGGTAATGGTGGAAACATAATCTCGCCAGCAAGTGCGCTTAGCGTCACGGATGACACGGCGAGCGACCGCATGCTTCTGCTTAAAATCAAGAAGTCTCTCATCGGTTCTATTGTACCAGTACCTGCCCCACGCAGCGCGTTTCAAACATACTGCACGAGCACAAGCAGGAGACCACCAAGGTACGCACTTCTGAGAATGCCTGCCTGAGGTTTGGGGTATAGAATGAGAAGCTGCGGTTAAAACTGACGTCGAGAAGAGGTATAGGAGCTCATCAATGGAGGATGAAGAAGGAACTTCACTAAAAGCAGTGAGTTGTGAGTAAAGGGCCCAATTTGCTCGATCAAATTCCCAACGAGGGCTACGGAAAGGTGGTGAATATGAAGAAGTAAGAATGATTGGAAAATGATCGCTGTCATGTAAGTCCGGTAGAAAAGACCAGGCGAAGTCTAGTGCAGTGGAGGAAGAGCAGACCGATAGATCGATGCAAGAGAGAGTATGAGTATGAGGATCAAAATGGGTGGGAGTACCCGTATTTAAAACATGGAGGGTGAGAGACGAGAAAAGCCTTCAACTGGATGCCACGTGAGTCACAATGAGACCCCCCAGAGGAAATGGTGGGCATTAAAATCGCCAAGTAACAAGTGGTGGTGGTAAGGATGAAACAAGAAAGACAAAATCTGGGATAGAAAATGCCCGAAAAGGAGAGAGATATAAAGAACATATTGTAAACCACTTATTCAAGTGGATACGGGCTGCGGTGTAATGCAGCGAGGTATGGACAAATAGTTGACAGTACGGAATATCATTGCATAGAAGAAGGGCACTTTCATTAAAGGTCCCATCTGAGAAAGGATCCGAAGAATACAACAAATTATAGCCTGAGATAGGTTGGAAAATAGCTGAGTGTAATTTTGATTCTCGTAGGCAAACACCAACAGGGGAAAACCTGGAAAGCAACATCTGAAGCTCACCCTGATTACCCCTGAGGCAGCAGATATTCCACTGTAAATAGGCCATGATTGGCAATGAGGAAAATACCAGGAATCTGTAGGGAAGGGCACCTACGGACTACAGAGGTTAGAAAAGTCAACGTGCGGTGGCATTGGAAGACGTTCAAGCAGAGAAGGAACGGAGCATTGCGAAGAATGGAGTTGTGGAGATGGAGGAGAGGGAAGAGAAGGAACAGGAGGTGGATCAGTGTCCAAAGAAGGTTTAATCTCTGCAATATATTCTGAAATAGCGTCAAGTGTTTCTGAACTCAAAGACATTGTATGGGAGACAATATTGGAGATAGAAGAAGGAGGGTGAGTAAAGATTGGGACAGTAATAGACTGTACTAAAGTAGGGGGGGACGAAAGCGTGTTGGGAACTGGAGATGAAGTGTGGGAGGGGACAGAAGAGGCAGAAACCTGGGAGGAGGCAGAAGAGAGAGAGGCTCGAGAGGGGACAGGGGAGGGAGGCACAGAACGAGGAGGGGGGTGAACCTCCACACTTGTAATAGAGCCAGTGAGAGGGGAAAAACCAGGTACAGAGACTGGAAAGGTAAAATGTGGGGTATTTTTTGGACTTCTGAGAAGTAGAGGGGCGATTGGTAGGTGTTGTACGAGATCTTGTCGATACCGGGGCTTGTGAGTGACAACACGGGGTAGTCTCCCTTGGAGGTGGAGATGAGAAACTGCCATAGCATAAGGGAGACCTTCTGCTTCTTTGAGGCAATGGATTTCACGTTCATTCAAGTAGACCTGGCAACGGCAAGAGTACGAAGGGTGAGCCTCATGACAATTAAGGCAAGAGGGAGGTCAACTGCAAGACATATTAGAATGGTCCTCAGCACCACAGACTGGGCATTCAGCTTTAGATCTGCAATATTTCGCTGGGTGACCAAAACACCAGCAATTTCTACACTGTTGTGTTGTAGGGATCACCTTTCGAACTTGTAACCGATGTCCTGCGACATAAACAGAGAGCGGGAGTTCACGGCTGTCGAAAGTTAATCGAGCCACATTGCAAGGGTATCGTCTCTGCCCACAGGCAGGAAGGACATAAGTGTCTACTTTGAGGATTGGGAGATTCTGGAGTTCTAGCTGTTCAAGAATGTTGTTGCCACATGTCTGGAAATTCTGTTGGACTATGGCATGGGGTAGAATGTCAGAACCACTACAAGAATTGAGAGAAAGATGTTTTTCAATAGTGATAGGAGTAGTATCAATATAAGAAAGGAAAGAAAGATCATGAGCTTGGGTAGCATTCTGGACAGTGACAATGCACGTACCGCTCTTGAGAGCATGAAATGAAATATCTCTACCAACATGGCATAGGAGCGTTTTGCCAATACTAATGTCGGAAAGATAGGCAGTAGAAGATGTCGGTCTTAAAGTAAAGAATTTAGTCCATTGTGTGGTCTGAAACTGAGCGTGGAGAGGGAGTGCATGACGTGTCGGTCTTTTCAGAGTAGAATGGGAACTTAACGAAGTAGCATCATCAGGAGATTGTCGTTGGCGTTTAGGAGTGGGACCGGAGTTGGTCCGACGTGAAACGGGCTGGCGAATCGAAAATTGCCGCACAATAGAGGGAGAGGCCAGAAGCATAGTCAAAGGAGAGCAGAGGTGAGACAAATTGAAGGAGTCAGTCGAAACCCTGGTACCTGAAGCAGGTGAGGAAACAGCACCAGCAAGAAGTACAGGGGCAGCAGGAGTGTCTGAAGAGTGGTCAAAAAACGAGGCAGGGTCAGAATGGGGTGTGGTATCAAGAAAGGGCCTGGGGGTAGTAGGTTCATGGACTGGGTTCTCCATGGTTAGGTTACTTCTTTTCTTTATGTTTTTAAGAAAAAAAGAAAGAAAAGAAAATAAAAATGAAAAAAAAGAATAAAAAAAGGGGGAAGCGGGGAGAAATAGTTCCCAGGAGGAATGAAAGGGCCGGAAATCTCCCTCCACGCCCAAGAGGACCTCAGCACTGCAAGTAGCGCAGATGCAGCATGGAACCCGTGCCATACCCTACCCTTCATACCAGTAAACCAGCAATACAGGATAGTAACCTCACATCTGCCGACGTACCTCGGTGGACAAAAGAGAGGGCGGCTGGATATCTGCCACAAAGTATACCTCCTTCGGCCACCACCCCTGGAATTCGAAAGGTGGCTTCCAGAGATACACCCGTCACCCGAAAGACACCCAAAGCCACCCTCCGGGATACTGGAGAGGGATCGGGACATCCCCAGGCGATCCAGATTCCACAGCAAACTACGCCACCGCCAAGAACCTCAACGGAATGGGATGGACCCCGGTACCCTTTCCCCTACCTAGGAACCAGCGTGCCTGTGGGAAAAATCCCAAAGGCCAAAAAGAGGAAGGGCAAAAGGGAGTGGTGGGGAGGAGGAGGAAGAAAGGAAAAAGGGGAGGATGGGATAGGGAAGGGGGGATGGGGGGTAATTAGGTTCGGTCTGAGGAAGGAGACCAACAGGTCTAATTCCTCAGACCAAGAGCCTCTTCACCACGCCAAGGAGCCCCCCTTGAAGAGGAGTAGTAAGAATAACCCTGGTTGCTGTTCGACAGGTACACGTCAAGATGAAGAACCTGGCCAATGGGACGGAGTTCGTTTGGACCAAAGAGAAGTTCCTCAGTCGTCTCTACATGATGAAGGAGATGTACCAGAAGTATGAAGATGAGGACGAGTGGGAGAAGCCCGAGGTACACTTCCAGCCACACACTTAAACATTATTGTTGCTATTTAGGTGAAAATGAGAGAGAGGGAGAGAGAGAGAGAGAGAGAGAGAGAGAGAGAGAGACTGAGATTATTGTAAGCATGGGAGCGCTAAACCCTGTAGGATTATACAGCGCACGTGGGGGAGAGGAATGGATGGTATTCAGGCTCAGTTCAGGGAACTGAAGCACAGATCCAATTCCCTAGATCAAGAGCCCTTCACCAGCGTCAAGGAAACTCCCTTGAGGGAAGAGAGATTGAGAAAGACAGAGAGAGAGAGAAAGTGAAAGACAGACATAGAGAGACAGACAGAAAGAGACAGACAGAAAGAGAGAGGGAGACAGACAGAAAGAAAGAGATCACTTTAGCCTGGCTGGTTGATTTAGGTGTCAACTATGTTAATATTAGTTAGTAACTCAGCGTTCCTTGGTGTTCCTCAGGAGGAGGATCCCTTCCAGGAGTCACTGGACACTGAGATTCACATCGGCACGGTGCAGGTCAACCTCCAGCCCCTGGCCTACAGCGTCGAGCTGAAGGAACAACTTGAGATTACTAACTACAAGGGCGCTGATGTTGGCATGATGAACGTGAGTCTCAGATGAACGTAACTCTTGTGTGAACGTGACTTTTGTGTGAACGTGACTCTTGTGTGAGCGTGAGTCTTGACGATAAGTATTTAATAATAAAAAATAAATTATTTCTATCAACTAAAACGATGTTAAAAATTAATTTATTGTGTAAGATGAGTCTAATGAAGATAAGTCTAAGACTCATGGGAGTCTGAGGTGAAGGTGAATCTTTCACGTGAAGCAAATGATTATTATACATGTAGAAGATGAATAAAGTCAATACACTAAAGAAATTATATAAATATGAACAGAGGAAACAGGTTGACAAAGAACAAGGGAACAGGTAGGTACATTGACAGACATACAATTATATGCAATAAGATCACAGTAAACAGGTGATATCACAATATGCAGAACAACCACTGTGAAAAAATAGTGAAATTCCAAGGGCTTCCGTGACTTCTCACATTATCAAGGAACTATAATCAAGGAACAGAGTTCCTTGATAATGTGAGAAGTCACGAAAGCGCTTGGAATTTCACTATTTTCTCACAGAGGTTGTTCTGCATACAATTATATATAAATAAAGAGAAAGGAACAAAGATACAGAAAGACTGTAAGATAGGCAGACAGAGACACAGATGTAGACAGAGCAGATGGACACAGAGAGACAGCTCTGTATAACCAGGGGCTTTGCACATAGTATATCACTGATGTCAGCTAGGTCTGTATTATGAACAGGAGCTTGTTTGCTTCTCCCTCGCAAACTCAAGCCAGGATTGATGGGTTGTCGTGTTAAACTCTGGAAAATTTTCTGATAAGTATCCGGTAACAATTCATAAGAGACTAACACGGTTTTTTTCATGATGTCATAATTGTAATATTGATCAGAAGGTAATCTAGTCGTACAGTTTTGAGCTTTCCACGTAAGGACTGTATGTAACAAGGCAGCCCAGTGTTCCTTGGGCCAATGCATCATGTGTGCTTTGTTTTCGAATGCTTCGAAGAAAGAGTCGGGGCTAGTATCACTGAACTTGGGAACCAAATGAGCAGCGCAGTGCAGGTCAAAGTGGTTGGGAATACCTTTACCTCGACTGCCTAATTTTTCTCATAATAGCTGTCTTTCATAACGAATCGACTCTCTTTTGAAGTCCTCCTGATTCAACTTTCGTTGCAGCTCAAGCTGGTTAGCTTGAAGATGGAGAATGCACTCTATCCATTTGCATTGCTCTGAGGATAGTGTTTCAAGGAAGGATTTGGTCACGGATTGCTGTTTGTAGGTCCGGGTTGGTCGGATTCAGTCAATCTGGAGAACATCGTAAGGGCTGGAGATATAGGGTCGGCTATAAGTGCCACCTCGATCTCTTCCTGACTAACTCTTGGTATCTCCTCCGGAGGTAGCACCGTATTGGATTCCCTTCCTTTCTGAGGTGTGCTACATAACTGGGAAATCAGGCTATCAGTTTCCTCTATTTTGTCTACAGATTCGTCCTGATCATCGGGAAACAATAAGTTTTGTATGATGGAGTGCACTGTGTTTGCAGAATAGTGTCTCTCATATGGTACCCCTAAAACTCTAGCGATTTGCCAACATGTTTGTAATTTCAATGTGGCTAGTCTTTGAGCAGTAATGTTTTCGAATAAGGATTTTAACTCTTCCATAGTAGATTATAATAGGTCAATAATGGGTCAAACTAGAGCTCCCAGACAGGCCCCCATTTATTACGAATAGGAGCTTGTTTTTTTAAAAATGATTGTTTATCCTGGGTTACATTGCTTTCTCCTCAACAAGGGAAGGAGTCTCCTTTTTTCGTAATACTATTAATAAACCAATTTCCTTGATATCTCAGTTTCATCAATCTTCAAAAACTAGGGGTGAATCAAGACAAGGTCATCACTATTATGTTAGTTTTAATAAACATACTTAACTTCATCTAGGATATACGAAAAAGAGTACATTCACTTTTAAATAGTTTTGGCCCATTAAATCATAAGCAATTCTTATGCTTAAATATATGAAATTGATAATCTCTGTCTATACAATAGAAATCACTATATACAGCTCAGGTGGGGTACCACTTTCTCAATATCCGAGAAGATTCCAATTATAACGGATTATTTGGTGTTCTCGTAGCGGGGAGTAAATGATACATCTTCGGAGGCTTCTTAGTTTATTGTTAAGTCATGGTGGATACACAGGCTTGTGTGTTTGAGCCCATGGCCCGGGAGGGCCATCCCACGAGAGAGAGCTACTTGTAGGCCTTGTGTCTTCCTGCTAGGCCGCTGTGTGAGTGAGAGTGAGGCAAGGGCAGGCAGGCTGAAGTGGCAACGCCTAAAGGTGGCAGCACCAGCATGGCGCGAAATATGAACTAAGCTGGCAGACAGCATGGGCTCTCTGTGCAGACAGTACAGGCTGTCTACATATGCTCGGCCACCTACCGTGCGTCGTCCCGACGCGACAATACTGGTGGTAAAAGAAACTCGGTCTCTCTCTCGTAGGAACAGGGCACAGAACACAAAATAAAAACATATATATACATATGGACATGGAAAAAAAAACTTCCTACAGGGAGGGAAGAAAAAAAACATGTGGGGTGTGCTAAACATCGTGGTCAAAGGCATTGAGCGTCGAAGGGCATCACTGCACGCCTTCCTGCATCTGGACAGATACTGCAGCACAGGAGACATCGCTGTGGCTGAGCTGTGACGTAACAGGGTACGGTCTCCTCTGGAACGGTGAAGCAGTCATCGTAGGAGTCGCTGCAGGTTTTCACTCAACCTGGGGCATGACATGCTGGTGCCCTCGAGTGAGGCGTCGACAAAACTCGGCAACTGGGCAGGACTTCTGGCAAGTGACTCAGGACGCTTCTTGACTGGTACTGTCGCTGGGCTGTCACTGCCGGCAAGCGTGGAGCGAGTTGTGGAGCGAGTCGTGGCAGAGATGACTGGGTGAAACATCTGGGAGTCGTAACATCATACACCAGACTGCAGTGAGAGAGCTAGCAGTCAAAGTGACATCTTCTTTGAGCAGGCTGCTCACTAAAACTTGTGACACGAGGCTGACACACTGTGTCATTCTCTCGACAGTTGGAGTTATAGCAGAGGTTAGTCTAAGCATCCCCAGACTTGTTTCTCTACATATAACTGCATTCTGAAGGTCTGGAGGTGAAGTGAAACAAATCTCGATGGGAATCGTAGCAGGTACGATTCTGCAGAACATCACGAGCGACGAGCATAAAAGCTTTCTGTACAAGAGGGCTCGGTCACTCGGGGCTGTCTTGACATCAGCTGTCATACGCACTGGTCACATCGGGTGACTTAGCACAGTGGTGCTACTCAGGTCTGGCTCAGACCTCACTGGACACACAGAAACTTTAAACATACCGCAGTACATACGGTACAACATGGCTTAAACTAGCAAATGATGCTTTTCTGTGCATAAACTGACACTAAGACATATACTAAAGTGTGAGAACACTGACTGAGAGGAATTAACACACGACATATATCTTCTCTTAGTATTCTCGACAATATTTTAATAATTACTGAACACTCGATGGTGACATCATGTGATGTCGCGAGGTGACGTCAGCAGACATCTCGAGGTGACGTCAGGCAGACATCGTGAGGTGACATCAGCAGACATCGTGACGCCATGAAGTCGGGCAGCATCGTTGGTGATGTTAATGTGATGCAGGCAGCAGACCTCAGCATGAGGCTTGGAACATCTGGTAACTCACGTGGCTGGTAGATCTACGTGACATTGCCCACACCCACATGGTGTCGGGATCCACGTGGTGTCGTGATCTACGTGGCATGCTGATCCACGTAGCTTCGAGTGGCCTTGGGCACTCGGATACACAGCTCTGGCAATGAATCACATGGATACAGCAGAAAACACAGCAGAGGGAGTATCTGGCCATTCTTCCTCCTCCCACCCACAAACACAGGGAAACACACTGGACGCAGAAATCACCACGAAACTCACCTCTGGCTTGCTGAAACAGCTGTGCTGAGCTGAACAACAACAGCAACATACAAGTGACGCTGAACACGTGACTTGAGAAACAGCATGGGTCCCACTGTAGCGTGGGGTCACTGGGACGCCACTTACAATTCTCGAAGAATTTCGGCAAATTTCGGTTAGATCCTGCTTGTACCTGTGTCTGGATGCTCAAACGTGCAGACACGACATCAGGATAACTTGTTGAGAGAAGGATTCTTCTTGTATGGGATGATGAAGTGAAGATGACTTCATTCCTTCCTTCCTCTCTCTGGGCAAACACACTGCTGCGACCACCACTCCCCACCATTCATAACGAGTTTGTTTGGTAGGCTGTAAGCGGGTGGTTAATGATAAACTTCTTCGGAGGCTTCCTTGTTTATTGTTAAGTCGTGGTGGGTACACAGGCTTGTGTGTTGTGCCCATGGCCTGGGCAGGGCCATGCCCACGAGAGAGAGCTAGGAGTAGGCCTTGTGTCTTCCTGCTAGGCCACTGTGTGAGTGAGAGTGAGGCAAGGGCAGGCAGGCTGAAGTGGCAACGCCTATAGGTGGCAGCACCAGCATGGCGTGAAATATGAACTAAGCTGGCAGACAGCATCCCACCGCTGCCACCATTTATAACGGATTAGTTGGTGTTCTGGTAGCGGGGAGTAAATGATACATCTTCGGAGGCTTCTTAGTTTATTGTTAAGTCATGGTGGGTACACAGGCTTGTGTGTTTGAGCCCATGGCCCGAGAGGGCCATCCCACGAGAGAGAGCTACTTGTAGGCCTTGTGTCTTCCTGCTAGGCCGCTGTGTGAGTGAGAGTGAGGCAAGGGCAGACAGGCTGAAGTGGCAACGCCTATAGGTGGCAGCACCAGCATGGCGCGAAATATGAACTAAGCTGGCAGACAGCATGGGCTCTCTGTGCAGACAGTACAGGCTGTCTACACAATTTCTGGCAAGTCCTTGCCTAGGATATATATATATATATATATATATATATATGTGCAATAAGATCACAGTAAACAGGTGATTTCAGAATATGCAAAACAACCACTCTGAAAGAATAGAGAAATTCCAAGCGCTTTCGTGACTGCTCACATTATTGATAATGTGAGTAGTCACGAAAGCGCTTGGAATTTCTCTATTCTTTCAGAGTGGTTGTTTTGCATATATATGTATATGCAAACACAGTAAGCCAGTCTTTGAAACGATGAGCTGGACCGGCTTCTCCAAACACAGGGTAGGAGAGGCAGAGTCTATGTAGAGTAGAGCTGTCCTCAGAGCTTGCCGGTGAGTGACTACTGGGAACAAGCCTCGTGAATGGTAAGTAACCTCTGGAGAACAGAAGCCGCCAAATTATGACGTCACTTAACAACCCAACTCTCGAACTAGGTTGAGCTTACCTAATTAACCGTATCAAAATGATGAAGGATGAATACGATAATACTACGACGATCCAACGACTTCGATTTAGCTATTACCGAAGCAGGTAGCGAGGTAGTATTATATATATGAAAGAAAAGAAAAATTACGATACATTGTAACAGTCTGTATAAGAGTTACCATGTACTTGTAGAAATAAAGATTATTATTATTATTATTATTATTATTATTATTATTATTATTATTATTATTATTATTATTATTATTATTATCAAAGAATATAAGCAAATATATGATCAGGAATGTAACAAGGAATATGACGCTGGTGTTACAGCTTGAGTTACACCCGTGTGACGTCAAGGGGAAAGAGTATACTGAAGCTGACGACAAGTTTGTGGACTCCCCGAGTGACCTGGTGGGCACAGCCTTCAACTTTAAGCTCAAGATCACAAGCTGTAAAGGTTTACCCAATAAGTACTCGGTGAGTACACAACGTAACCTTAAACTACGTTAACATAACCTTAACTTAACCTTAATTTATCCTAAACTATCCTAACCTAACCTAACCTAACCTAACCTAACCTAACCTATCCTAACATAACCTGTCCTATCCTTACCTAACCTAACATAACCTAGCCTAACCTAACCTAACCTAACATAACTTATCCTATTCTTACCTAACCTAACCTAACCTATCCTAACATAACCTATCCTAACCTAACCTAACCTAACCTAACCTAACCTAACCTAACCTATCCTAACATAACCTGTCCTATCCATACCTAACCTAACCTAACCTAACCTAACATAACTTATCCTATCCTTACCTAACCTAACCTAACCTAACCTAACCTAAACTATCCTAACATAACCTGTCCTAACCTATCCTTACCTAACCTAACCTAACCTAACCTAACCTAACCTAACCTAACCTATCCTAACATAACCTGTCCTATCCATACCTAACCTAACCTAACCTAACCTAACATAACTTATCCTATCCTTACCTAACCTAACCTAACCTAACCTAACCTAACCTAACCTAACCTAACCTATCCTAACATAACCTAACCTAACCTATCATAACATAACATAACCTAACCTATCCTTACCTAACCTAACCTATCCTAACCTAACCTTAATCTAACCTGATAGTCTCTCTCTCTCTCTCTCTCTCTCTCTCTCTCTCTCTCTCTCTCTCTCTCTCTCTCTCTCTCTCTCTCTCTCTCTCTCTCTCTCTCTCTCTCTCTCTCTCTCTCTCTCTCTCTCTCTCTCTCTCTCTCTGTGTTTCATTATAATTATCTCAGTTATCGCCTCTTTAACTTCAGTAAAGTTCTAAATGATAATAAAAGTTTTTTTTTCCACCTGTATCTGGTAATAAGTTCTCATTATCATTATCATAAATCATTATAGTAACTTATGTATTCAATATTTCATTATAAACTTCATCAGCAGTATTTCTCCTTTCCATGATGAGCTATAAAATTCATTATTAACAATTATACACCATCAATCTTCATTACATTAATAATGCTGACACACCATCAATCTTCATTACATTAATAATGCTGACACACCATCAATCTTCACTACATTAATAATGCTGACACACCATCAATCTTCACTACATTAATAATGCTGACACACCATCAATCTTCACTACATTAATAATGCTGACACACCATCAATCTTCACTACATTAATAATGCTGACACACCATCAATCTTCACTACATTAATAATGCTGACACACCATCAATCTTCATTACATTAATAATGCTGACACACCATCAATCTTCATTACATTAATAATGCTGACACACCATCAATCTTCACTACATTAATAATGCTGACACACCATCAATCTTCATTACATTAATAATGCTGACACACCATCAATCTTCACTACATTAATAATATTGACACACCATCAATCTTCATTACATTAATAATGCTGACACACCATCAATCTTCATTACATTAATAATACTGACACACCATCAATCTTCACTACATTAATAATGCTGACACACCATCAATCTTCATTACATTAATAATGCTGACACACCATCAATCTTCATTACATTAATAATGCTGACACACCATCAATCTTCACTACATTAATAATGCTGACACACCATCAATCTTTATTACATTAATAATACTGACACACCATCAATCTTCACTACATTAATAATGCTGACACACCATCAATCTTCACTACATTAATAATGCTGACACACCATCAATCTTCACTACATTAATAATGCTGACACACCACCAATCTTCATTACATTAACAAGAGAGCACAACAATTAAGTCACAAATCAAAGATCTTGGCTAAAAATATTGATATTTCTTCCTTGACAATGTGACTGTTATCTACTTCTCCACTACAAGTTAATGTTGTTCCCCGCCTCGTGTCCCCAGGACATGTACTGCTGCTACAAGTTTTACCTCGATAAGGAAGAGACGAAGACCAAGTTGATCTCAGAGACTTCCAACCCTGAGTTCGCCCACTCTAAGATATACACCTTCTCTCCTGCCACTCAGCAGGTAAGTAAGTAAGTAAGTAAGTAAGTTTATTCAGGTATACACAAATACAGTTACATAGAATTATCATACATAGCAGCATATATGTAGAGAACCTAGGATAACCCAAAAAAGTCAGACAGAGTGACTTATTTCCATTGGGGTCCTTCCATGTGAGTGTATGTAGCAAGTGTATACAAGAGTGAAAGTTTTTATGAGAAAGCGAGTCTCAAGTTAAGGTATGCGGGAGAGAAGGCAGGCCTTTCTCCAGTGAAAACTGGCCTAAGACAGGGATGTCTAGACTAAGTTGTAAAAGAAGTGATTGCTAGCGTGTTGGGAAGAGGTATGGGATTAAATAATAATAAATCTAATAATACGTTACAGATGCTCTTTGCTGATGACACAATGTTTCGGGAACATTCAGAAGAGAAACTGCAA
>NC_091295.1:65855497-65870497 GCF_038502225.1 Cherax quadricarinatus | reverse complement strand
AGCTATAGAATCCCACAGTACGCCACCAGGTCTCCCACCCTCACAGGCCCCCCAAACCACAGTGTTGGAAAGGAAACTGAAGGTATGGTACACAAACGCTGATGGAATAACAAATAAGTGGGAGGAGTGGCATGAAAGAGTCAAAGAAGCATCACCGGACATCATAGCTCTCACAGAAACCAAGCTTACAGGTATGATAACAGATGCCATCTTTCCAACGGGATACCAAATCCTGAGGAAAGACAGAGGGAACAGGGGGGGTGGAGGAGTGGCGTTGCTGATCAAAAATCGCTGGAATTTTGATGAGCTGGAGAGAGGAGATAGCGGAGAAGAAAGTGATTACATAGTGGGAACACTTCACTCTGGAGGTCCCAAGGTAGTAATAGCAGTGATGTATAACCCACCACAGAACAGCAGGAGGCCAAGGCAAGAGTACGACGAGAGCAATAGAGCGATGGTTGACACACTGGCTAGAGTGGCCAGAAGAGCTCATGCATGCAGGGCAAAGCTCCTGATCATGGGTGACTTTAACCACAAGGAGATCGATTGGGAGAACTTGGACCCACATGGGGGCCAAGATACATGGAGGGCTAAGATGATGGAGGTGGTACTGGAGAACTTCATGTACCAACACGTAAGGGACACTACAAGAGAGAGAGGAGAGGATGAACCAGCAAGGCTGGACTTAGTATTCACCTTCAGTAGTGCAGATATCGAGGACATCACATATGAAAGACCCCTTGGGGCCAGTGACCATGTGGTTTTAAGCTTCGAATACACAGTAGAGCTACAAGTGAAGGGAGAAGCAGGAAGGCCAGGACGAATGAAGCCAAACTACAAGAAAGGGGACTACACAGGAATGAGGAACTACCTGAACGGGGTTCAGTGGGACAGAGAACTGGCAGGGAAGCCAGTTAATGAGATGATGGAATATGTAGCAACAAAATGCAAAGAGGCTGAGGAGAGGTTTGTACCCAAGGGTAACAGGATTAATGAAAAAGCCAGGATGAGCCCATGGTTTACTCAAAGGTGCAGGGAGGCAAAAACCAAGTGTGCTAGGGAATGGAAGAAATATAGAAGGCAAAGGACCCAGGAGAATAAGGAGAACAGTCGTAGAGCCAGAAACGAATATGCACAGATAAGAAGGGAGGCCCAAAGACAATATGAAAATGACATAGCAGCGAAAGCCAAATCTGTCCCGAAACTGTTGTACAGCCACATCAGGAGGAAAACAACAGTCAAAGACCAGGTAATCAGGCTAAGGAAGGAAGGAGGAGAGACAACAAGAAATGACCGTGAAGTATGTGAAGAACTCAACAAGAGATTCAAAGAAGTGTTCACAGAGGAGACAGAAGGGACTCCAGAAAGACGGAGAGGTGGGGCACACCACCAAGTGCTGGACACAGTGCACACAACCGAGGAAGAAGTGAAGAGGCTTCTGAGTGAGCTAGATACCTCAAAGGCAATGGGGCCAGATAACATCTCTCCATGGGTATTGAGAGAGGGAGCAGAGGCGCTATGTGTACCCCTAACAACAATATTCAATACATCTATCGAAACAGGGAGATTGCCTGAGGCATGGAAGACAGCAAATGTAGTCCCAATCTTTAAAAAAGGAGACAGACATGAAGCATTAAACTACAGACCAGTGTCACTGACATGTATAGTATGCAAAATCATGGAGAAGATTATCAGGAGAAGAGTGGTGGAACACCTAGAAAGGAATGATCTCATCAACAGCAGCCAACATGGTTTCAGGGACGGGAAATCCTGTGTCACAAACCTACTGGAGTTCTATGACATGGTGACAGCAGTAAGACAAGAGAGAGAGGGGTGGGTGGATTGCATTTTCTTGGACTGCAAGAAGGCGTTTGACACAGTTCCACACAAGAGATTGGTGCAAAAACTGGAGGACCAAGCAGGGATAACAGGGAAGGCACTACAATGGATCAGGGAATACTTGTCAGGAAGACAGCAGCGAGTCATGGTACGTGGCGAGGTGTCAGAGTGGGCACCTGTGACCAGCGGGGTCCCGCAGGGGTCAGTCCTAGGACCAGTGCTGTTTCTGGTATTTGTGAACGACATGACGGAAGGAATAGACTCTGAGGTGTCCCTGTTTGCAGATGACGTGAAGTTGATGAGAAGAATACACTCGATCGAAGACCAGGCAGAACTACAAAGGGATCTGGACAGGCTGCAGACCTGGTCCAGCAATTGGCTCCTGGAGTTCAATTCCACCAAGTGCAAAGTCATGAAGATTGGGGAAGGGCAAAGAAGGCCGCAGACGGAGTACAGTCTAGGGGGTCAGAGACTACAAACCTCACTCAAGGAAAAAGATCTTGGGGTGAGTATAACACCAGTCACATCTCCTGAAGCGCACATCAACCAAATAACTGCTGCAGCATATGGGCGCCTTGCAAACCTCAGAACAGCATTCCGACATCTTAATAAGGAATCATTCAGGACCCTGTACACCGTGTATGTTAGGCCCATATTGGAGTATGCGGCACCAGTTTGGAACCCACACCTAGCCAAGCACGTGAAGAAACTAGAGAAAGTGCAAAGGTTTGCAACAAGACTAGTCCCAGAGCTAAGAGGTATGTCCTACGAGGAGAGGTTAAGGGAAATCAACCTGACGACACTGGAGGACAGGAGAGATAGGGGGGACATGATAACGACATACAAAATACTGAGAGGAATTGACAAGGTGGACAAAGACAGGATGTTCCAGAGATTGGACACAGTAACAAGGGGACACAGTTGGAAGCTGAAGACACAGATGAACCACAGGGATGTTAGGAAGTACTTCTTCAGCCACAGAGTAGTCAGTAAGTGGAATAGTTTGGGAAGCGATGTAGTAGAGGCAGGATCCATACATAGCTTTAAGCAGAGGTATGATAAAGCTCACGGCTCAGGGAGAGTGACCTAGTAGCGATCAGTGAAGAGGCGGGGCCAGGAGCTCGGACTCGACCCCCGCAACCTCAACTAGGTGAGTACAACTAGGTGAGTACACACACAGATGGGACACAGCAACAAGGGGATACAGTTGGAAGTTGAAGACACAGATGAATCACAGCGATGTTAGGAAGTATTTCTTCAGCCACAAAGTAGTCAGGAAGTGGAATAGTTTGGGAAGCGATGTAGTGGAGGCAGGATCCATACATAGTTTTAAGCAGAGGTATGATAAAGCTCACGGTTCAGGGAGAGTGACCTAGTAGCGACCAGTGAAGAGGCGGGGCCAGGAGCTTGGACTCGACCCCTGCAACCTCAACTAGGTGAGTACAACTAGGTGAGTACACACACACAAACACACACCTCAAAGGCAATGGGACTGGACAACATCTCCCCGTGGGTCCTTAGAGAGAGAGAGCAGAAATGCTGTGTGTGCCATTAACCACAATCTTCAACACATTCCTTGAAACCGGGCAACTACCTGAGGAATGGAAGACGGCAAATGTAGTTCCCATATTTAAAAAAGGAGGCAGTAAAGAGGCACTAAACTACAGACCAGTGTCACTGACCTGTATAGTATGCAAAATCATAGAGAAGATTATCAGGAGGAGAGTGGTGGAGCACCTGGAACGGAACAAGATTATTAACGACAACCAGCACGGATTTATGGAAGGCAAATCCTGTGTCACAAACCTTCTGGAGTTTTATGACAAAGTTACAGAAGTAAGACACGAGAGAGAGGGGTGGGTTGATTGCATTTTCTTGGACTGCAAGAAGGCCTTCGACACAGTTCCTCACAAGAGACTAGTGCAGAAACTAGAGGATCAGGCGCATGTAACGGGAAGGGCACTGCACAATGGATCAGAGAATAACTGACAGGGAGGCAACAACGTGTCATGGTACATGATGAGGTATCACAGTGGGCACTTGTGACGAGTGGGGTCCCACAGGGGTCGGTCGTAGGACCAGTGCTATTTTTGGTATATGTGAACGACATGATGGAAGGGCCAGACTCAGAGGTGTCCCTGTTCGCAGATGATGTGAAGTTAATGAGGGGAATTAAATCAGATGAGGATCAGGCAGGACTTCAAAGAGACCTGGAAAGGCTGGACACGTGGTCCAGCAACTGGCTTCTCGAATTCAACCCTGCCAAATGCAAAGTCATGAAGATCGGAGAACGGCAAAGAAGATCGCAGACAGAGTATAGGCTAGGAGGCCAAAGACTGCAAACCTCGCTCAAGGAGAAAGATCTTGGGGTGAGTATAACATCGAGCATGTCTCAGGAAGCACACATCAACCAGATAACTGCTGCAACATATGGGCGCCTGACAAACCTGAGAATAGCGTTCCGATACCTTAGTAAGGAATCGTTCATGACACTGTACACCGAGTACGTCAGGCCTATATTGGAGTATGCAGCACCTGTTTGAAACCTGCACCGGGTCAAGCACGTTAAGAAATTAGAGAAAGTGCAAAGGTTTGCGACAAGGTTAGTTCAAGAGCTAAGGGGAATGTCCTATGAAGAAAGGTTAAGGGAAATCTGCCTGACGACACTGTAGGACAGAAGGGTTAGGAGAGACATGATAACGACACACAAAATACTGCGTGAAATAGACAAGGTGGACAGACAAGATGTTCCAGAGAGGGGACACAGAAACGATGGGTCACCCTTGGAAGTTGAAGGCTCAAAGGAGTCACAGGGATGTTAGGAAGTATTTCTTCAGTCATAGAGTGGTCAGGAAGTGGAACAGTCTGGCGAGTGATGTAGTGGAGGCAGGAACCATACATAGCTTTAAGACGAGGTATGATGAAGCTAAGGGATCAGGGAGAAAGAGGACCTAGTAGCGTTCAGTGAAGAGGCGGGGCCAAGAGCTGAGTCTCGACCCCTGCAACCACGATTAAGTAAATACAATTAGGTGAGTAGAGTTAGGTACACACACACACACACACACACACACACACACACACACACACACACACACACTAATCTCCTTCACATTCTGCAGGATTCTATACGTAAGTTAGTGAAGGAAGCAGAGAACATCTCCCGTGTTCGTGTCTCCACCAGTCTGCTGAAGGAGGTACTGAACGCCAACACTCCTGAGCAAGCTGACCTCAGCATCAGGAAGCTAGCAGGTACGTTACTGCCATGATCCTCAGCTACCTGCTGAGAGGGTGCAGCTCCCAGCATGTGTGTTAGTGTGTTAGTGTGAACGTTTGGTAACGCATGTGAACGAGTTTTATTTAAATGTAAGGTATGTTTCTTTCATTATTTTCCACGATGTTATAGTGTGAGTAAAATAACATTTATGAAAGAGTTCAGGAAAAACTTGTTAGTTGGACTTAAGTCCTGGAGATGACAAGTACCGCGCCTGAGTTTTAAAAGAGGATTCTGTTGTTGGGGTTTGGTTGGTTATTGTAACGGGATGTTCCCCTTCTTCTTCTGACAACAGAGTCACAGACTGAATGATGGTCGATGCGGTATCTTCACTCATTTTGTTTTTTCTGCAAAAAGTTTGACATATATATATATATATATATATATATATATATATATATATATATATATATATATATATATATATATATATATATATATATATATATATATATATATAGCTTCCTTGTATGCTTTACTTTCATAGTTCCTTGATAATGTGAGTAGTTACGAAAGCGCTTAGAATTTCTCTATTTTTTCAGAGTGGTTGTTTTGCATAATCCGAAATCACCTGTTTACTGTGATCTTATTGTATATATATATATATATATATATATATATATATATATATATATATATATATATATATATATATATATATATATATATATATATATATATATATATATATATATATATATATATATATGTGTAAATACACTTGAGATAACTAAGTTTATATTCTCACTATATTAATTTTCGTTGATTGCAGTTTCCCACTGTTAGTGTCTTAACTATGACCTTCTGGGCACTATTTTCACTTCACTTACTTCTCTCATATGAGTTTAATCATCATTAAAATTCATCAAAAAAATTTGCTTCCTATATTCACCATAAAATTCTGTCTCTCGCTGTCTCTCCGTCTCTGTCTGTCTGTCTGTCTGTCTGTCTGTCTGTCTCTCTCTCTGTCTCTGTCTCTCTGTCTCTCTCTGTCTCTATTTCTCTCTGTCTCTCTCTGTCTCTCTCTGTCTCTCTCTCTCTCTCTCTCTCTCTCTCTCTCTCTCTCTCTCTCTCTCTCTCTCTCTCTCTCTCTCTCTCTCTCTCTCTCTCTCTCTCTCTCTCTCTCTCTTTCTCTCTTTCTCTCTCTCTCTCTCTGTCTCAAGCAGCAGGCAGCCAGCCTCCTCCAGCAGACACAGTAGCACCGTCGTGGTCATCAGCAACTGACAGGTGAGGTGTAGGATGCTTCTAGCCACCCAGGATGCGACCTGGGATCTAACATCCTATCAACCAGTCTGGTAGGATGCTGGTTTCATGGTAATGGATGGAAGGAAGGGAACAAAACTGAAGAAAAGTCACTATCACACTTATAAACAACTGTAACAAATAGATCTACATAATTAGAAATATTTAGCATGCTGAAGATGGTCATAACCTGAAGTCGAAGCAAGAAGTAGTCAGCCTCTGTTTTATTGAAGAAACAAATGTAAAATTTCAGCTAGTTCACTAGATCTTGATGTAATTATAGTCAGTGTACCTACACACACACACACACACACACACACACACACACACACACACACACACACACACACACACACACACACACACACACACACACACGCACACACACACACACAAACACACACACAGGAGTGTCATGAAAGAATCAAGGAGTTGTCCCCAGACATCGTAGCGGTTACAGAAACAAAACTCACTGGGATAATAACAGATGCAATCTTCCCACCCGGATATCAAAAGAGGAGAGGGGCAATTAAGAAATCGATATATTCAGTTAAAGAGAGAAATAAAAAAGGGAATTAGAAAAGCAAATAGAGATTATGAGGTTAAAGTTGCAAGAGAATCGAAGACTAACCCAAAAGGATTCTTTCAGGTATACAGAAGTAAGATCAGGGACAAAATAGGCCCACTCAAAAGTTCCTCGGGTCAGCTCACTGACAGTGATAAGGAAATGTGTAGAATTTTTAACACATACTTCCTCTCAGTTTTTACACAGGAGGATACCAGCGATATTCCAGTAATGATAAATTATGTAGAACAGGACGATAATAAACTGTGCACTATTAGGGTCACAAGTGACATGGTCCTTAGGCAAATAGATAAATTAAAACCTAACAAATCCCCAGGCCCTGATGAACTGTATGCAAGGGTTCTAAAGGAATGTAAAGAGGAGCTTAGCACACCTTTGGCTAATCTTTTCAACATATCACTACAAACTGGCATGGTGCCAGATAAGTGGAAAATGGCAAATGTGATACCTATTTTCAAAACAGGTGACAGGTCCTTAGCTTCGAACTATAGACCAATAAGCCTAACCTCCATAGTGGGAAAATTTATGGAACCAATAATTGCCGAGGCAGTTCGTAGCCACCTTGAAAAGCATAAATTAATCAACGAATCTCTGCATGGTTTTACAAAGGGGCGTTCCTGCCTTACGAATTTATTAACTTTTTTCACTAAGGTATTTGAGGAGGTAGATCATGGTAATGAATATGATATTGTGTATATGGACTTCAGTAAGGCTTTTGACAGGGTCCCACATCAGAGACTATTGAGGAAAATTAAAGCACATGGAATAGGAGGAGAAATTTTTTCCTGGATAGAGGCATGGTTGACAAATAGGCAGCAGAGAGTTTGCATAAATGGGGAGAAATCAGAGTGGGGAAGCGTCACGAGCGGTGTTCCACAGGGGTCAGTGTTGGGCCCCCTACTGTTCACAATCTACATAAACGACATAGATGAGGGCATAAAGAGCGACATCGGCAAGTTTGCCGATGACACCAAAATAGGCCGTCGAATTCATTCTGACGAGGACATTCGAGCACTCCAGGAAGATTTGAATAGACTGATGCAGTGGTCGGAGAAGTGGCAGATGCAGTTTAATATAGACAAATGCAAAGTTCTAAATGTTGGACAGGACAATAACCATGCCACATATAAACTAAATAATGTAGATCTTAATATTACGGATTGCGAAAAAGATTTAGGAGTTCTGGTTAGCAGTAATCTGAAACCAAGACAACAGTGCATAAGTGTTCGCAATAAAGCTAATAGAATCCTTGGCTTCATATCAAGAAGCATAAATAATAGGAGTCCTCAGGTTGTTCTTCAACTCTATACATCCTTGGTTAGGCCTCATTTAGATTATGCTGCACAGTTTTGGTCACCGTATTACAGAATGGATATAAATTCTCTGGAAAATGTACAAAGGAGGATGACAAAGATGATCCTATGTATCAGAAACCTTCCCTATGAGGATAGACTAAGGGCCCTGAAACTGCACTCTCTAGAAAGACGTAGAATTAGGGGGGATATGATTGAGGTGTATAAGTGGAAGACAGGAATAAATAAAGGGGATGTAAATAGTGTGCTGAAAATATCTAGCCTAGACAGGACTCGCAGCAATGGTTTTAAGTTGGAAAAATTCAGATTCAGGAGGGATATAGGAAAGTACTGGTTTGGTAATAGAGTTGTGGATGAGTGGAACAAACTCCCAAGTACCGTTATAGAGGCCAGTACGTTGTGTAGCTTTAAAAATAGGTTGGATAAATACATGAGTAGATGTGGGTGGGTGTGAGTTAGACCTGATAGCTTGTGCTAACAGGTCGGTTGCCGTGTTCCTCCCTTAAGTCAATGTGACCTGACCTGACTAGGTTGGGTGCATTGGCTTAAGCCGGTAGGAGACTTGGACCTGCCTCGCATGGGCCAGTAGGCCTTCTGCAGTGTTCCTTCGTTCTTATGTTCTTCTTATGTTCTTAGATCCTGAGGAAGGATAGAAGGAGCAGGGGGGGAGGAGGGGTTGCACTACTAATAAAAAACCGGTGGGGTTATCAAGAAATTGAAGGTATGGACGAGATTGGAGAAATGTAGGTACAGTTCAGTCAGGGGAACACAAGGTAGTCATTGCAGTAATGTATAACCCACCACAGAACTGCAGGAGTGCAACAGAGCAATTGTGGACACTCTAGCTGAGGTGGCACGAAGGGCCCACTCAAGTAGAGCGAAGTTACTGGTCATGGGCGACTTCGATCACAGGGAGATTGATTGGGAAAACCTGGAGCCACATGGGGGTCCCGAAACATGGAGAGCCAAGATAATGGATGTGGTGCTGGCAAATCTCATGCACCAACATGTTAGGGATACTACCAGAGAGAGAGGGGAGGATGTTCACCCTGAGTAGCTCAGACATTGAGCACATCACATATGAAAGGCCCCTTGGAGCTAGTGACCACGTAGTTATGAGCTTTGAATACATTGTGGAGCTAAAAGTGGAGAGGGTAACAGGAGTAGAAAGGGAAAAGCTAAACTATAAAAGGGGAGACTACACAGGAATGAGGACCTTCCTGCAGGAGGTTCAGTGGGAACAGGAGTTGGTAGGAAAATCAGTAAACGAAATGATGGACTTTGTAACAACAAAATGCAAGGAGGCAAGGGTAACAGAAATAATGGGAAGGACAGAACGAACCCTTGGTTTACCCGAAGGTGCAGGGAGGCAAAAACTAAGTGCTCTAGAGAATGGAAAAAGTACAGAAGGTAAAAGACTCAGGAGAATAAAGAGATTAGTCGACGAGCCGGAAACGAGTATGCACAGATAAGGAGGGAGGTGCAGCGGCAGTATGAAAATGACATAGCATCGAAAGTCAAGTCTGACCCGAAACTACTCTACAACCACATCAGGAGGAAGACAACAGTCAAGGACCAGGTAATCAGGCTGAGGAAAGAAGGTGAGGAGCCCACAAGAAACGACCAGGAGGTATGTGAGGAGCTCAACATGAGATTTCAGGAAGTATTTACAGTGGAGGCTGAAGGGACAACGGGAAGACAAAACAGTGGGGTACAGCAACAAGGGATATACCAACAAGTGTTGGATGAATTACGCACAACTGAGGAGGAGGTGGAGAAGCTCCTAAGTGACCTTGATACCTCAAAGGCGGTGAGACCGGACATCTCTCCATGGGTCCTTAGAGAGGGAGCAGGGACACTACGTGTGCCACTAACCAAAATCTTCAACACTTCCCTTGAAACTGGGCAACTACCTGAAGTATGGAAGAAGGCAAATGTAGTCCCCATCTTTAAGAAGGGAGACAGAAATGAAGCACTAAATTATAGACCAGTGTCACTGACCTGTATAGTATGCAAAGTCTTGGAAAAGATTATCAGGAGGAGAGTGGTAGAACACCTGGAGAGGAACAAGATTATAAATGACAGCCAGCATGGATTCATGAAAGGCAAATCCTGTGTCATAAACCTACTAGAGTTTTATGACAAGGTAACTGAAGTAAGAAATGAGAGGGAGGGGTGGGTTGATTGCATTTTCTTGGACTGCAAGAAGGCCTTCGACACAGTTCCTCACAAGAGATTAGTACAGAAGCTAGAGGAACAGGCACGTATAACAGGAAGGGCACTGCAATGGATCAGAGAATACCTAACAGGGAGGCAACAGCGAGTCATGGTCCGTGATGGGGTATCACAGTGGGCGCCTGTGACGAGCGGGGTCCCACAGGGGTCAGTCCTGGGACCAGTGCTATTCTTGGTATATGTGAACGACATGACGGAAGGGATAGACTGAGAAGTGTCCCTGTTTGCAGATGACGTGAAGTTAATGAGGAGAATTAAATCAGACGCCGACGAGACAGATCTACAAAGAGACCTAGACAGGCTGGATGTGTGGTCCAGAAACTGGCTCCTAGAATTTAATCCCGCCAAATGCAAAGTCAGAGTATAGGCTAGGTGGCCAAAGGCTGCAAACCTCACTCAAGGAGAAAGACCTAGGAGTGAGTATAATACCGAGTACATCGCCAGTAGCACACGTTAACCAGATAACTGCTGCGGCATATGGGCACTTGGCAAACCTGAGAATAGCGTTCCGGTACCTCAGTAAGGAATCGTTCAAGACTTTATACACTGTGTACATCAGGCCCATACTGGAGTACGCAGCACCAGTTTGGAACCCACACCTGGTCAAACACGTCAAGAAATTAGAGAAAGTGCAAAGGTTTGCAACAAGGCTAGTTCCAGAGCTAAGGGGAATGTCCTATGAAGAAAGGTTAAGGGAAATCAGCCTGACAACACTGGAGGACAGGAGGGTCAGGGGAGACATGATAACGACATACAAAATACTGCATGGAATAGACAAAGTGGACAGAGACAGGATGTTCCAGAGATGGGACAGAGAAACAAGGGGTCACAATTGGAAACTGAAGACTCAGATGAGTCAAAGGGATGTTAGGAAGTATTTCTTCAGTCATAGAGTAGTTAGGAAGTGGAATAGTCTGGCAAGCGATGTAGTGGAGGCAGGAACTATACATAGTTTTAAGACGAGGTATGATAAAGGTCATGGAGCAGAGGGAGAGAGAACCTAGTAGCGGTCGGTGAAGAGGCGGGCCCAGGAGCTGAGTTTCGACCCCTGAAACCACAATTAGGTGAGTACAATTAGGTGAGTACACACACACACACACACACACACACACACACACACACACACACACAGACACACACACACACACACACACACGCACATACACACACACACACATACACATACACACACACACACACACACACACACACACACACATACACACACACACACACATACACACACACACACACAGACGCGTGGGTCCATGGGGTGCAGACCTGGGTAAGAAGGCTCCGAGAACCTTAGCGTTGTAAGGCGTGCAATAACAGCTAGCAGTAATCAGTGGTAGTGGAACGTCAGTGAACAATACTATGAGTGATAATTAAAGTTATTAGTTAAAAAAAGTGAGAGGAAAGCTGAAATCAAAATATTTCAAAGCGCAAACCGTTGGGGGGTCTTAGGCGCTGTTGCCACATTGGCAGCGGTAGGCCTGAAGAAGTGACGTCACGACAAGTTGTGTGCCATTATACATATAAAGTGAAGTGTATATAATGTGAAGTGTATACTATCATCCGTGAAGAGTGAAATCCCGTGAAGAGTGAAATCGCGTGAGGAAGCGGGATATATGAGAATATATGGTTATAAACATCATGGGTGAAAGATCTCCAAAATAGAGATTTAACTCCTACGTACGACGACTTCGTCATCAGCAGCTGGCAACTTGTCACCTCACCATTGAGCGCAAGTTTCATTCGCCTATTTGTGGTTTGCATGTTGAAGGCCCTGGCTGGCCTTGCATACTGTTTGATACTGGTCACTCACTCCTGCCAGCTATTACCAGAATTAGAATAGAAATAGCATAGACATAGTGAATATAGTGTTGACGAGTGTGAGAAGGTAGAGTCCAACGAGGAGTAGAGTAGTATTAATTCCAGTAGTTATTAGCAGTAAGAATACTTAGGAAGCTAGGAAGTCCTCTCCCAATGTGAACATGGAACAGGATAATAACCAGCAATAATTGATACTTAAATCCAGACACACACACACACACACACACAACTTGCTATAAGCTAGGTGGCGGGACAAGCTTTTAAGGGCAACATTGTAAGACGGTGCGAGGGTCAAGTCCCAGGAGGGTTGAGGCCAGGTCACAAGAAGTTGCAGCCAGTCATTACACCGCACAAGACACCTCTCTCTCACACACACACTCACACACACACACACACAGGGATAGGGCAGTGTTACTACCGGTAGTTATTAGCAGTAAGAATACTTAGGAAGCTAGGAAGTCCTTTCTCAAAGTGAACAAGGAATATGATAATAACCAGCAACAATTAACACGTAAATCCAGAAAGGGCAATAAGTGGAGTGAGTAGCATAATTGGGAAAGATAAATGAGACTAAATTTGTGCCTACACGACGGATCTTTCAACCACACCACCTACCCCCCCCCTAACCATCCCTCCCTCACACACAAGCACACACACACAAGGGTAGACACTCATAGAAGCTCTAGACCCTAGTAGCAAGTTCCGCTTTTTATAACCCAGAATTACTGGTATGTGTTAGCAGTATCTCCCCCTCACACCTCCCCCATACACACGAACACACACATATACACACATACACACACCTGCACTAGGACAATATGGTAACTAACTAGGCGAATACACACACACACACACACACACACACACACACACACACACACACACACACACACACACACACACACACACATGCACATACACACACACACACACACACACACACACACACACACACACGAGTGTGTGGAAGGATACGGAAGGAAGGATACGGCCTGTCAGAGTAACTTTCAAGGAAGAATCAGTTCGAACCAGGATTCTGCAAGAGAAAGCAAGACTGAGGGACAAACAGGGGTATCAGAGAGTATACCTTGACCACGACAGAACACAAGAAGAAAGGACTACACTGAAAGAGAGGGTACAGAGACGCAAGGAGGAACGAGTGGCAATGATGAAGATGAGCAGGACCCAGACACAGGAGGAAGGGCAAACACACCCCACAGAATCTCCCACCAAAAGACTCCAACCGCGACATTCCCAACGCAACTGAGCAACCTATACTACAACCCACTCACTGTTCCCTCTGCCACCAACCCCCATATCACAAACCTCACCCCAACAGCTGTCCCTTATGGGCATTCTGACCCCACCCCCATCATCACAAACCCCACCTACACCACAGCCCCATATAGGCCCCCACCAAGGCTCTCGCTCCCCCAACCCCAATATTCTTGCATGACCACAATGATAGAAAAGAAACTGAAAGTTTGGTACACAAATGCGGATGGAATAACGAATAAACATGAGGAGTGGAACGAAAGAATCAGTGAAAAATCCCCAGACATCATAGCAGTCACAGAAACAAAACTCGCTGAGACAATAACAGACACAATCTTCCCAACGGGATATCAGCTCCTGAGGAAAGATAGAAGGAGTAGAGGGGAGGAGGGGTTGCACTGCTCATAAAACACCGATGGGGATTTGAGGAAATGGAAGGCATGGACATGATTGGAGAAAGAGACTACATTGTAGGTACAATTCAGTCCGGAGAACATAAAGTAGTCATTGGAGTGATGTATAACCCACCACAGAACTGCAGGAGGCCAAAAGAGGAGTACGAAGAAAACAACAGGGTGATGGTGGACACACTGGCTGAGGTGGCAAGAAGAGCTCACTCGAACAGAGCAAAGTTACTGGTAATGGGCGATTTCAACCACAGGGAGATCGACTGGGAAAACCTGGAGCCACATGGGGGTCCCGAAACATGGAGAGCCAAGATGATGGATGTGGTACTTGAAAACCTCATGCATCAACATGTCAGGGACACAACCCGAGAGAGACGGGAGGATGAGCCAGCAAGACTGGATCTTGTGTTCACCCTGAGCAGTTCAACATTGAGGACATCACTTACGAGAGGCCCCTTTGATCTAGCGATCACGTGGTTCTGAGTTTTGATTATATAGTAGAGTTACAAGTGGAGAAGGTAACAGGAACTGAAGGGGACAGGCCAAACTATAAAAGGGGGGACTACACACCTGTGTCTCTGACATGTATTGTGTGCAAAGTCATGGAGAAGATTATCAGGAGGAGAGTGGTCGAACACCTGGAAAGGAACAAGATTATAAATGAAAACCAGCATGGGTTCATGGAAGGCAAATCGTGTATCACAAACCTCCTGGAGTTTTATGACAAGGTAACAGAAGTAAGACACGAGAGAGAGGGGTGGGTAGATTGCGTTTTCCTAGACTGCAGGAAGGCCTTTGACACAGTTCCCCACAAGAGATTAGTGCAGAAGCTGGAGGATCAGGCGCATGTAACAGGGAGGGCACTGCAATGGATCAGGGAATACCTGATAGGGAGGCAGCAACGAGTCATGGTACGTGAAGAGGTATCACAGTGGGCGCCTGTGACGAGCGGGGTCCCACAGGGGTCAGTTCTAAGACCAGTGCTATTTTTGATATATG
>NC_091295.1:65822997-65850497 GCF_038502225.1 Cherax quadricarinatus | reverse complement strand
GCTTCAGTATGCTATCAGTAGCTTCAGTATACTATCAGTAGCTTCAGTATACTATCAGTAGCTTCAGTATACTATCAGTAGCTTCAGTATACTATCAGTAGCTTCAGTATACTATCAGTAGCTTCAGTATACTATCAGTAGCTTCAGTATACTATCAGTAGCTTCAGTATGCTATCAGTAGCTTCAGTATACTATCAGTAGCTTCAGTATACTATCAGTAGCTTCAGTATACTATCAGTAGCTTCAGTATACTATCAGTAGCTTCAGTATGCTATCAGTAGCTTCAGTATACTATCAGTAGCTTCAGTATACTATCAGTAGCTTCAGTATACTATCAGTAGCTTCAGTATACTATCAGTAGCTTCAGTATACTATCAGTAGCTTCAGTATACTATCAGTAGCTTCAGTATACTATCAGTAGCTTCAGTATACTATCAGTAGCTTCAGTATACTATCAGTAGCTTCAGTATACTATCAGTAGCTTCAGTATACTATCAGTAGCTTCAGTATACTATCAGTAGCTTCAGTATACTATCAGTAGCTTCAGTATGCTATCAGTAGCTTCAGTATACTATCAGTAGCTTCAGTATACTATCAGTAGCTTCAGTATACTATCAGTAGCTTCAGTATGCTATCAGTAGCTTCAGTATACTATCAGTAGCTTCAGTATACTATCAGTAGCTTCAGTATACTATCAGTAGCTTCAGTATACTATCAGTAGCTTCAGTATGCTATCAGTAGCTTCAGTATACTATCAGTAGCTTCAGTATACTATCAGTAGCTTCAGTATACTATCAGTAGCTTCAGTATGTAGCTAGTATACTATTCAGTAGCTTCAGTATACTATCAGTAGCTTCAGTATACTATCAGTAGCTTCAGTATACTATCAGTAGCTTCAGTATACTATCAGTAGCTTCAGTATGCTATCAGTAGCTTCAGTATACTATCAGTAGCTTCAGTATACTATCAGTAGCTTCAGTATACTATCAGTAGCTTCAGTATACTATCAGTAGCTTCAGTATACTATCAGTAGCTTCAGTATACTATCAGTAGCTTCAGTATACTATCAGTAGCTTCAGTATACTATCAGTAGCTTCAGTATACTATCAGTAGCTTCAGTATACTATCAGTAGCTTCAGTATACTATCAGTAGCTTCAGTATACTATCAGTAGCTTCAGTATACTATCAGTAGCTTCAGTATACTATCAGTAGCTTCAGTATACTATCAGTAGCTTCAGTATACTATCAGTAGCTTCAGTATGCTATCAGTAGCTTCAGTATACTATCAGTAGCTTCAGTATACTATCAGTAGCTTCAGTATGCTATCAGTAGCTTCAGTATACTATCAGTAGCTTCAGTATACTATCAGTAGCTTCAGTATACTATCAGTAGCTTCAGTATGCTATCAGTAGCTTCAGTATACTATCAGTAGCTTCAGTATACTATCAGTAGCTTCAGTATACTATCAGTAGCTTCAGTATACTATCAGTAGCTTCAGTGTACTATCAGTAGCTTCAGTATACTATCAGTAGCTTCAGTATGCTATCAGTAGCTTCAGTATACTATCAGTAGCTTCAGTATGCTATCAGTAGCTTCAGTATACTATCAGTAGCTTCAGTATACTATCAGTAGCTTCAGTATACTATCAGTAGCTTCAGTATACTATCAGTAGCTTCAGTATACTATCAGTATGCTATCTATCAGTAGCTTCAGTATACTATCAGTAGCTTCAGTATACTATCAGTAGCTTCAGTATACTATCAGTAGCTTCAGTATACTATCAGTAGCTTCAGTATGCTATCAGTAGCTTCAGTATACTATCAGTAGCTTCAATATACTATCAGTAGCTTCAGTATACTATCAGTAGCTTCAGTATGCTATCAGTAGCTTCAGTATACTATCAGTAGCTTCAGTATACTATCAGTAGCTTCAGTATGCTATCAGTAGCTTCAGTATACTATCAGTAGCTTCAATATACTATCAGTAGCTTCAGTATACTATCAGTAGCTTCAGTATACTATCAGTATTTCAGTATGCTATCAGTAGCTTCGTATGTTTGCTGCATTATTCTCATTGTTGTCAAGTTAGCTTATAACTGCCTTAGTTTCTCTGTCACTGCAGTGACATGAACTGTCAGCATTACTGTCAGTGCGGTGGCATGAACTGTCAGCATTACTGTCAGTGCGGTGGCATGAACTATCAGCATTACTGTCAGTGCGGTGGCATGAACTATCAGCATTACTGTCAGTGCGGTGGCATGAACTATCAGCATTACTGTCAGTGCGGTGGCATGAACTATCAGCATTACTGTCAGTGCGGTGGCATGAACTATCAGCATTACTGTCAGTGCGGTGGCATGAACTATCAGCATTACTGTCAGTGCGGTGGCATGAACTATCAGCATTACTGTCAGTGCGGTGGCATGAACTATCAGCATTACTGTCAGTGCGGTGGCATGAACTATCAGCATTACTGTCAGTGCGGTGGCATGAACTATCAGCATTACTGTCAGTGCGGTGGCATGAACTATCAGCATTACTGTCAGTGCGGTGGCATGAACTATCAGCATTACTGTCAGTGCGGTGGCATGAACTATCAGCATTACTGTCAGTGCGGTGGCATGAACTATCAGCATTACTGTCAGTGCGGTGGCATGAACTATCAGCATTACTGTCAGTGCGGTGGCATGAACTATCAGCATTACTGTCAGTGCGGTGGCATGAACTATCAGCATTACTGTCAGTGCGGTGGCATGAACTATCAGCATTACTGTCAGTGCGGTGGCATGAACTATCAGCATTACTGTCAGTGCGGTGGCATGAACTATCAGCATTACTGTCAGTGCGGTGGCATGAACTATCAGCATTACTGTCAGTGCGGTGGCATGAACTATCAGCATTACTGTCAGTGCGGTGGCATGAACTATCAGCATTACTGTCAGTGCGGTGGCATGAACTGTCAGCATTACTGTCAGTGCGGTGGCATGAACTATCAGCATTACTGTCAGTGCGGTGGCATGAACTATCAGCATTACTGTCAGTGCAGTGACATGAACTGTCAGCATTACTGTCAGTGCGGCGGCATGAACTATCAGCATTACTCTAAGTGGAATGCTCTGTAAGTGATGCATGCTGAGTGACAATTGCAATTGTTCAGATCACTGCTGAAGCATTATGCTGTCTTGTCTCCTTAGTAAAAATACTCATTCTGTCATCTTACAGCATTAAGTATCATCACAGCATTATCAACACAGCATTATCAACACAGCATTATCATCACAGCATTATCAACACAGCATTATTAACACAGCATTATCATCACAGCATTATCAACACAGCATTATCATCACAGCATTATCAACACAGCATTATTAACACAGCATTATCATCACAGCATTATCAACACAGCATTATCAACACAGCATTATCAACACAGCATTATAAACACAGCATTATCAACACAGCATTATCAACACAGCATTATCAACACAGCATTATTAACACAGCATTATCAACACAGCATTATCAACACAGCATTATTAACACAGCATTATCAACACAGCATTATCAACACAGCATTATCAACACAGCATTATCATCACAGCATTATCAACACAGCATTATCAACACAGCATTATCAACACAGCATTATCAACACAGCATTATCAACACAGCATTATCAACACAGCATTATCAACACAGCATTATTAACACAGCATTATCAACACAGCATTATCAACACAGCATTATCAACACAGCATTATCAACACAGCATTATTAACACAGCATTATCATCACAGCATTATCAACACAGCATTATCAACACAGCATTATCATCACAGCATTATCAACACAGCATTATCAACACAGCATTATCATCACAGCATTATCAACACAGCATTAACAATACAGCATTATCAACACAGCATTATCAACACAGCATTATCAACACAGCATTATCAACACAGCATTATCAACACAGCATTATTAACACAGCATTATCAACACAGCATTATCAACACAGCATTATCAACACAGCATTATTAACACAGCATTATCAACACAGCATTATCAATACAACATTATCAACACAGCATTATTAACACATCATTATCAACACAGCATTATCAACACAGCATTATCAACACAACATTATCAACGCAGCATTATCAACACAGCATTATCAACACAGCATTATCAACACAGCATTATTAACACAGCATTATCAACACAGCATTATCAATACAACATTATCAACACAGCATTATTAACACATCATTATCAACACAGCATTATCAACAAAGCATTATCAACACAACATTATCAACACAGCATTATCAACACAGCATTATCAACACAGCATTATCAACACAATATTATCAACACAGCATTATCAACACAGCATTATCAACACAGCATTATCAACACAGCATTATCAACACAGCATTATCATCACAACATTATCAACACAGCATTATCAACACAGCATTATCAACACAGCATTATCAACACAGCATTATCAACAGAGCATTATCAACAGAGCATTATCAACATAGCATTATCAACACAGCATTATCAACACAGCATTATCAACACAGCATTATCAACACAGCATTATCAACACAGCATTATCAACACAGCATTATTAACACAGCATTATCAACACAGCATTATCAACACAGCATTATCAACACAATATTATCAACACAGCATTATCAACACAGCATTATCAACACAGTATTATCAACACAGCATTATCAACACAGCATTATCAACACAGCATTATCAACACAGCATTATCAACACAGCATTATCAACACAGCATTATCAACACAGCATTATCAATACAGCATTATCAACACAGCATTATTAATACAGCATTATCAACACAGCATTATCAACAAAGCATTATCAACACAGCATTATCAACACAGCATTATCAACACTGCATTATGAACACAGCATTATCAACACAACATTATCAACACAGCATTATCAACACAGCATTATCAATACAGCATTATCAACACAGCATTATTAATACAGCATTATCAACACAGCATTATCAACACAGCATTATCAACACAACATTATCAACACAGCATTATCAACACAGCATTATCAATACAGCATTATCAACACAGCATTATTAATACAGCATTATCAACACAGCATTATCAACACAGCATTATCAACACAGCATTATCAACACATCATTATCAACACAGCATTATCAACACAACATTATCAACACAGCATTATTAATACAGCATTATCAACACAGCATTATCAACACAGCATTATCAACACAGCATTATCAACACAACATTATCAACACAGCATTATCAACACAGCATTATCAACACAGCATTATCAACACAGCATTATCAACACAACATTATCAACACAGCATTATCAACACAGCATTATCATCACAGCATTATCAACACAGCATTATCAACACAACATTATCAACACAGCATTATCAACACAGCATTATCAACACAGCATTATCAACACAGTATTATCAACACAGCATTATCAACACAGCATTATCAACACAGCATTATCAACACAGCATTATCAACACAACATTATCAACACAGCATTATCAACACAGTATTATCAACACAGCATTATCAACACAGCATTATTAACACAGCATTATCAACACAGCATTATCAACACAGCATTATCAGTAATCATCTTCTCACTAATGTTCGTGTCACTATCACATTCATTATTCCAACATTATCTTTCATTGTATGTTTTGTCTTGTCTTGTTTTATTGTTTATGGACTAGAGAGAGGACACAGAGCTTACCTTTTAATTGTGGCAACGTTTCGCTCTGCCTTATTCGATAGAGCTCTACATTGAGCGAAATGTCGTGGCTAATGGCTTGTTCTGTTCCTGTGTTTGTTTGTTTGTTTGATTGTTTGTTTGTGTACTTGTCCATGATACTGAAGGTAGGAAGTGTGTGTGTGTGTGTGTGTGTGTGTGTGTGTGTGTGTGTGTGTGTGTGTGTGTGTGTGTGTGTGTGTGTGTGTGTGTGTGTGTGTGTGTGTGTGTGTGTGTGTGTGTGTGTGTGTGTGTGTGTACTCACCTAATTGTACTCACCTAATTGTGGTTGCAGGGGTCGAGACTCAGCTCCTGGCCCCGCCTCTTCACTGACCGCTACTGGGTCCTCTCCCTCTCTGCTTCCTGAGCTTTGTCATACCTCTTCTTAAAACTATGTATCGTTCCTGCCTCCACTACTTCACTTGCTAGGCTATTCCACTTGCTGACGACTCTATGACTGAAGAAATACTTCCTAACGTCCCTGTGACTCTTCTGAGTCTTCAGCTTCCAGTTGTGACCCCTTGTCCCTGTGTCCCCTCTCTGGAACATCCTATCTCTGTCCACCTTGTCTATTCCCCGCAGTATCTTGTATGTCGTTATCACGTCTCCCCTGACCCTTCTGTCCTCCAGTGTCGTCAGTCCGATTTCCCTCAACCTTTCCTCGCACGACATTCCCCTGAGCTCTGGGACTAGCCTTGTTGCAAACCTTTGTACTTTCTCTAACTACTTGACGTGCTTGACCAGGTGTGGGTTCCAGACTGGTGCTGCATACTCCAGTATGGGCCTAACATACACAGTGTACAATGTCTTGAACGATTCCTTATTAAGGTATCGGAACGCTATTCTCAAGTTTGCCAGGCGCCCGTATGCTGCAGCAGTTATTTGGTTGATGTGTGCCTCCGGTGACGTGCTCGGCGTTATGGTCACCCCAAGGTCTTTCTCCCTGAGTGAGATCTGTAGTCTTTGTCCACCTAGCCTATACTCTGTCTGCGGTCTTCTTTGCCCCTCCCCAATCTTCATAACTTTGCATTTGGTAGGGTTGAATTCGAGAAGCCAGTTTCTGGACCACATGTCCAGCCTGTCCAGGTCTCTTTGCAGTCCTGCCTCATCCTCATCCGATTTAATTCTTCTCATCAGCTTCACATCATCTGCGAATAGGGACACTTCAGAGTCTATTCCTTCCATCATGTCGTTCGCATATATCAAAAATAGCACTGGTCCTAGAACTGATCCCTGTGGGACCCCGCTCGTCACAGGCGCCCACTGTGATACCTCTTCACGTACCATGACTCGTTGTTGCCTCCCTGTCAGGTATTCCCTGATCCATTGCAGTGCCCTCCCTGTTATATGCGCCTGATCCTCCAGCTTGTACACTAATCTCTTGTGGGGAACTGTGTCAAAGGCCTTCCTGCAGTCTAGGAAAACGCAATCAACCCACCCCTCTCTCTCGTGTCTTACTTCTGTTACCTTGTCATAAAACTCTAGAAGATTTGTGACACAGGATTTGCCTTCCATGAACCCATGCTGGTTTTCATTTATAATCTTGTTCCGTTCCAGGTGTTCCACCACTCTCCTCCTGATAATCTTCAACATGACTTTGCACACAATACATGTCAGAGACACAGGTCTGTAGTTTAGCCCCTCATTTCTGTTTCCTTTCTTAAATATGGGGACTACATTTGCTGTCTTCCATTTCTGAGGTAGTTGCCCAGTTTCAAGGGATGTGTTGAAGATTGTGGTTAGAGGCACGCACAGCATCTCTGCTCCTTTTCTAAGGACCCACGGGGAGATGTTGTCCGGCCCCATCACCTTTGAGGTATCAAGGTCACTTAGCAGCTTCTGCACCTCCTCCTCGGTTGTTCGTATCTCATCCAACACTTGTTGGTATATTCCCTCTTGATGTTCCCTTCTGTGCTGTCTTCCCACAGCCCTTCCTGTCTCTACTGTAAAAACTTCCTTAAATCTCCTGGTTAGCTCCTCACATACCTGCTGATCATTTCTTGTGAGTTCTCCACCTTCTGTCCTCAATTTGATCACCTGGTCTTTGACTGTTGTCTTCCTCCTGATGTGGCTATACAACAGTTTCGGGTCAGTCTTGATTTTCGATGCTATGTAATTTTCATACTGTGTGTGTGTGTGAGTGTGTGTGTGTGTGTGTGTGTGTGTGTGTATGTGTGTGTGTGTGTGTGTGTGTGTGTGTGTGAGTGTGTGTGTGAGATGTGTGTGTGTGTATGTGTGTGTGTGTGTTTGTGTTTGTGTTTGTGTTTCAGTGCACAGGTCAGTATGTCTGTCCTGTTTATCCGGTGGCTCTGAATAATCGCTTATATTAAATTGTTGTGTATAAATAATTCTAGCATGAGCATCTGCTAAAATAATTCTGAATTATCGTCTCTAATAATTATCTCAGTTAAAAATAATTCTAATTGTCTTTAAAAAATTTCACGATTATATAATTATATGTTGCTGGCCCCCCTACCATTCACTAGATCCCCCCTACCATTTACCCCCTTCCCCTACCATTCACTAGATCCCCCCCTACCATTCACTAGATCCCCCCTATCATCTACCCCCTTCCCCTACCGTCCACTAGATCCCCCCTACCATCTACCCCCTTCCCCTACCATTCACTAGATCTCCCCCTACCATCTACCCCCTTCCCCTACCGTCCACTAGATCCCACCCTACCATCTACCCCCTTCCCCTACCATTCACTAGATCTCCCCCTACCATCTACCCCCTTCCCCTACCGTCCACTAGATCCCACTCTACCATCTACCCCCTTCCATTACCGTTCACTATATCCCCCCTACCATCTACCCCCTTCCCCTACCATTCACTAGATCTCCCCCTACCATCTACCCCCCTTCCCCTTCCGTCCACTAGATCCCCCCTACCATCTACCCCCTTCCCCTACCATTCACTAAATCCACCCTACCATCTACTCCCATTTACCCTCACTACACCCATCCATTCCTCGTTCATGTCGTTCAGTAATAAACTCACATGACGTTCGTCCACACAGCTGATTCTGACGTTCTCTTCCACAGCTGATTCTGACGTTCTCTTCCACAGCTGATTCTGACGTTCTCTTCCACAGCTGATTCTGACGTTCTCTTCCATAGCTCATTCTGACGTTCTCTTCCACAGCTGATTCTGACAGAGACGGGATCAAGTCGGGAAGTGGGGGTTCCGGAAGCTCTGTGTGTGTGCTGCTGTAGCTGCTCCCCGTCTGTGGAACTATCATGTGAAACCTCTCATGTGAAACCTCTCATGTGAAGCTTCTCATGTGTAACCTCTCATGCGAAACCTCTCATATGAAACCCCTCATGTGAAATCTCTTATGTGAAGCCTCTCATGCGAAACCTCCTATTCGAAACCACTCATGTGAAACCTCTCATGTGAAAACTGTCTTATAAAATCTCTGCTGTGACACATTCTTGTGAAGCCTCTCAACACGCAACCTATGAAACCTTTCCAATAAAACCTCAAGGAGCGGAACACGTGGTGTAGGGCATCACGGAAACCCATCCCCCCAGGGAATCCTTCTCTTCCTCAGTTCTCCGGACAAGACTGGCAAAGAAAGAATCCTTGACAATAATAATCCCTGATCTGCTCTAAGTGGAAACCTCATGAGAGGGAGAGAAGGAAGCCTTCTATAACCTCTTCATGGGAAGGGAAATTGAGTGAACTAAAAATAGGAAAGAAGGGAATCCTCCAGGCAAGAAATGAAACCTCCTCCGCTTGTGTATGCAAGTCTGCAGTGGACGGAAGCCTTCAAATAATGATTCTAGCATCCCTGTATGTCCGGAAACCTCCGTCTTGAAGCCTCAGCATAGTGCTTTGAACTGAACAAATTTGCATAAGATTTAGAAAGATTATATTTACAAAAAGTTTGACTAGTGTATACACATGTATACACATGTATACACATGTATACACACGGAGCGTGTATGTATACATACAGGAAACATTCATGTATACATACAGATGGAAAATAAGGTAATCATCCAAATGATTAGTGTGTGTGTGTGTGTGTGTGTGTGTGTGTGTGTGTGTGTGTGTGTGTGTGTGTGTGTGTGTGTGTGTCTGTGTCTGTGTGTGTGTGTGTGTACTCACCTATTTGTACTCACCTATTTGTGGTTGCAGGGGTCGAGTCACAGCTCCTGTGTGTGTGTGTGTGTGTGTGTGTGTGTGTGTGTGTGTGTGTGTGTGTGTGTGTGTGTGTGTGTATGACTCCCCACCACATACAACTGTCATACACTATACAGTTAACACCTGTCTTAACACATGTCTGTAGTGAATCACTCCTACACATAATCGTCCACCGTACCTTCAGAACGGTGTATGATACAGTCACGAGGGGAATGTATGATGCAGTAGTGAGGGGAGTGCATGATACAGTAATGAGGGAAGTGCATGATACAGTAGTGAGGGGAGTGCATGATACAGTAATGAGGGGAGTATATGATACAGTAGTGAAGGGAGTGCATGATACAGTAATGAGAGGAGTGCATGATACAGTAGTGAGAGGAGTGCATGATACAGAAGTGAGGGGAGTGTATGATACAGTAATGAGGGGAGTGCATGATACAGTAGTGAGGGGAGTGTATGATACAGTAATGAGAGGAGTGCATGATACAGTAGTGAGGGGAGTGTATGATACAGTAATGAGGGAAGTGCATGATACAGTAGTGAGAGGAGTGCATGATACAGTAGTGAGGGGAGTGTATGATACAGTAGTGAGGGGAGTGTATGATACAATAGTGAGGGGAGTTTATGATACAGTAATGAGGGGAGTGCATGATACAGTAGTGAGGGGAGTGCATGATACAGTAATGAGGGGAGTATATGATACAGTAGTGAAGGGAGTGCATGATACAGTAATGAGAGGAGTGCATGATACAGTAGTGAGAGGAGTGCATGATACAGAAGTGAGGGGAGTGTATGATACAGTAATGAGGGGAGTGCATGATACAGTAGTGAGGGGAGTGTATGATACAGTAATGAGAGGAGTGCATGATACAGTAGTGAGGGGAGTGTATGATACAGTAATGAGGGAAGTGCATGATACAGTAGTGAGAGGAGTGCATGATACAGTAATGAGAGGAGTGCATGATACAGTAGTGAGGGGAGTGTATGATACAGTAATGAGGGAAGTGCATGATACAGTAGTGAGAGGAGTGCATGATACAGTAGTGAGGGGAGTGTATGATACAGTAGTGAGGGGAGTGTATGATACAATAGTGAGGGGAGTTTATGATACAGTAATGAGGGGAGTGCATGATACAGTAGTGAGGGGAGTGCATGATACAGTAATGAGGGGAGTATATGATACAGTAGTGAAGGGAGTGCATGATACAGTAGTGAGGGGAGTGCATGATACAGTAATGAGGGGAGTGCATGATGCAGTAGTGAGGGGAGTGTATGATACAGTAATGAGAGGAGTGCATGATACAGTAGTGAGGGTAGTGTATGATACAGTAATGAGAGGAGTGCATGATACAGTAGTGAGGGGAGTGTATGATACAGTAATGAAAGGAGTGCATGATACAGTAGTGAGGGGAGTGTATGATACAGTAGTGAGGGGAGTGTATGATATACATAATACAACTCATAGTATAAGTTAATAAGTGACCTTAAAAGAACACTGTATATACACAATATTTATACAAGTATAAGAGACTAATGTATATTTTTTCTATATTATACGTTTATGAGAGAATATTTAAGGAAAGATGACTTGTATGATACAGCAGAACTGTGGAACTGTTTTGTAATATATATAACGGTTCTGTGTGTGTTCTGCTTGGTGTTCTTTCTCTGTGTCGTCATAACATGTTATCCAAGAAATGCTAAATATAACAGAGTTTGAGTGTTATTGTGGCAACACTGTTGAGGTGAGTCATGACGTCACGATCATCAGCCAATCAAAATACATTGATTTGGGGATGATCCCCGTGACGTCACGCATTATCAACCAATCAGGTAATTCCTGCCACCTGTCTGGGCTCTGAACTGCTCACAAGTGCAGCTGTAAATGAACCAATGAATAATAAACGAGGGATGATAACTATGAATCACGTACAAGTATGATATGTCCGATGATATCAGTGTTTCTGTGATATTGATTATTGTGATTAAGTGCCTAAGTAAAATCCCTAAAATCACAGAGATGGGAACATGTGGCAACCCTGAGTCATCCCATGGTGCTGGGTAATGTATATATCAAATTTATATTGTAGAACACTTGATAATATACACTATACATGTACATTATAGACTAATGGGTGTGTATCTCTCTGTATATACACTGATGGGTGTGTATCTCTCAGTGTATATGCACTGATGGATGTGTATCTCTCAGTGTATATACACTGATGGATGTGTATCTCTCAGTGTATATACACTGATGGATGTGTATCTCTCAGTGTATATACACTGATGGGTATGTATCTCTCAGTGTATATACACTGATGGGTGTGTATCTCTCAGTGTATATACACTGATGGGTGTGTATCTCTCAGTGTATATACACTGATGGGTGTGTATCTCTCTGTATATATACACTGATGGGTGTGTATCTCTCAGTGTATATACACTGATGGGTGTGTATCTCTCAGTGTATATACACTGGTGGGTGTGTATCTCTCAGTGTATATACACTGATGGGTGTGTATCTCTCAGTGTATATGCACTGGTGGGTGTGTATCTCTCAGTGTATATGCACTGATGGGTGTGTATCTCTCATTGTATATACACTGATGGGTGTGTATCTCTCAGTGTATATGCACTGATGGATGTGTATCTCTCAGTGTATATACACTGATGGATGTGTATCTGTCAGTGTATATACACTGATGGATGTGTATCTCTCAGTGTATATACACTGATGGGTGTGTATCTGTCAGTGTATATACACTGATGGATGTGTATCTCTCAGTGTATATACACTGATGGGTGTGTATCTTTCAGTGTATATATACTGATGGGTGTATATCTCTCAGTGTATATATATACTGATGGGCATTTTCTCTCAGTGTATATACATTGACGGGTATATATAACTCAGTGTATAAACACTGATGGGTGTGTATCTCTCAGTGAATATACATTGATGGGTGTATATCTCTCAGTATATATACACAGATGGGTGTATACCTCTATCTCTCAATGTATATACACTAATCGGTGTATACCTCTATCTCTCAATGTATATACACTAATCGGTGTATACCTCTATCTCTCAGTGTATATACACTGATGGGTGTGTATCTCTCAGTGTATATACACTGATGGGTGTGTATCTCTCAGTGTATATACACTGATGGGTGTATATCTCTATCTCTCAGTGTATATACACTGAGAGATAACTTTTACGACATTAGGTATTAAAGTATTCTTGCCTGTGAGGGATGAACAGGTGACATGCAGCCTTAATTACCTTCGTGTAGTAGATAGGTTTTAAACTTTACTAACCAGCCTGTATTACATTATTTAATAATAATAATAATAATAATAATAATAATAATAATAATAATAATAATAATAATAATAATAATAATAATAATAATCTTGTTGATTCGATAATAATGGTAAAAATAATAATGATATTAACAACAACAACAATAATAATAATAATAATAATAATAATAATAATAATAATAATAATAATAATAATAATAATAATAATAATAATAATAGTAACAAAAATAATAATAATAATAATAATAATATTAATATAATAATAATAATAGTGGTACAATATTAATATTAATAACAATAATAATAATAATAATAATAATAATAATAATAATAATAATAATAATAATAATAATAAAGGTAAAATAATAATATTAATAACAACAATAATAATAATAATAATATTAATATAATAATAATAATAATAAAGGTAAAATATTAATAATAATAATAATAATAATATTAATAATAATAATAATAATAATAATAATAATAATAATAATATTAATAATAATAATAATAATAATAATAACTTGGTCTACGTCTCTGTGATTTAGGTCTCTGTGTTGTATTAAATAAATAAAGAATAAGTCATGTTTTACTCTCCATCAGAAATAATTATTGAGTTACAAAGTTAATTTTCTGGATTTTCACGACAGGAAAATACTTGATAGTTCGTAAATTTTCACCTTTTTTTTTGAGGAAAATTTTATAATCAGTCGCAGGAAATATATATTTGTCCACTAAAATTAAGATATTTTTGAGTTTACAAAAAAAAAAAAAAAACATAAATTTGGAACAACAGAACCTTGACGCTAGCGAGGGGCTCTTGATGCTGGTGAAGTGTTATCTTGACGTTAGCGAGGGGCTCTTGATGCTGATGAAGTGTTACCTTGACACTAGCGAGGGGCTCTTGATGCTGGTGAAGTGTTACCTTGACACTAGCGAGGGGCTCTTGATGCTGGTGAAGTGTTACCTTGACGCTAGCGAGGGGCTCTTGATGCTGGTGAAGGGTTACCTTGACGCTAGCGATGGGCTCTTGATGCTGGTGAAGTGTTATCTTGTCGTTAGCGAGGGGCTTTTGATGCTGGTGAAGTGTACCTTGACGCTAGCGAGGGGCTCTTGATGCTGGTGAAGGGTTACCTTGGCGCTAGCGAGGGGCTCTTGATGCTGGTGAAGGGTTACCTTGACGCTAGCGATGGGCTCTTGATGCTAGTGAAGTGTCACCTTGACGCTAGCGAGGGGCTCTTGATGCTGGTGAAGTGTTGCCTTGACGTTAGCGAGGGGCTCTTGATGCTAGTGAAGGGTTACCTTGACGCTAGCGAGGGGCTCTTGATGCCTGTGAAGTGTCACCTTGACGCTAGCGAGGGGCTCTTGATGCTGTTGAAGGGTCACCTTGACGCTAGCGAGGGGCTCTTGATGCTGGTGAAGGGTTACCTTGACACTAGCGAGGGGCTCTTGATGCTAGTGAAGGGTTACCTTGACGATAGCGATGGGCTCTTGATGCTAGTGAAGTGTCACCTTGACGCTAGCGAGGGGCTCTTGATGCTGGTGAAGGGTTATATTGACGTTAGCGAGGGGCTCTTGATGCTGGTGCAGGGTTACCTTGACACTAGCGAAGGGCTCTTGATGCTGGTGAAGGGTCACCTTGACACTAGCGAGGGGCTCTTGATGCTGGTGAAGGGTTACCCTGACGCTAGCGATGGGCTCTTGATGCTAGTGAAGTGTCACCTTGACGCTAGCGAGGGGCTCTTGATGCTGGTGAAGGGTTACCTTGACGCTAGCTAGGGGCTCTTGATGCTAGTGAAGAGTTACCTTGACACTAGCGAGGGGCTCTTGATGCTAGTGAAGGGTTACCTTGACGCTAGCGAGGGGCTCTTGATGCTAATGAAGTGTCACCTTGACGCTTGCGAGGGGCTCTTGATGCTAGTGAAGTGTTACCTTCACGCTAGCGAGGGGCTCTTGATGCTAGTGAAATGTTACCTTGACGCTAGCGAGGGGCTCTTGATGCTAGTGAAGGGTTCTTGATGCTAGTGAAGGGTTCTTGATGCTAGTGAAAGATTACCTTGACGCTATCGAGGGGCTCTTGATGCTAGTGAAGGGCTTTTGATGCTAGTGAAGGGTTCTTGATGCTAGTGAAGGGTTACCTTAACGCTAGCGAGGGGCTCTTGATGGTAGTGAAGGGTTCTTGATGCTAGTGAAGGATTACCTTGACGTTAGGGAGGGGTTTTTGATGCTAGTGAAGGGTTCTTGATGCTAGTGAAGGGTTACCTTGACGCTACCGAGGGGCTCTTGATGCTAGTGAAGGGTTGCCTTGACGCTATCAAGGGGCTCTTGATGCTAGTGAAGAGCTCTTGATGCTAGTGAAGGGTTACCTTGATGCTAGCGAGGGGCTCTTGATGCTAGTGAAGGGTTCTTGATGCTAGTGAAGGGTTGCCTTGTTGCTAGTGAAGGGCTCTTGATGCTAATGAAGGGCTCTCGATGATAGTGAAGGGTTGCCTTGTTGCTGGTGAAGGGCTCTTGATGCTAAGGAAGGGTTACCTTAATGCTAGCGAGGGGCTCTTGATGCTAGTGAAGGGCTCTTGATGCTAGTGAAGGGCTCTTGATGCTAGTGAAGGGCTCTTGATTCTAGTGAAGAGCTCTTGATGCTAGTGAAGAGCTCTTGATGCTAGTGAAAGGGCTCTTGATGCAAGTGAAGGGTTACCTTGCTGCTAGCGAGGGGCTCTTGATGACCTGAACTACATCTACCCTTCCCTCCTGCCATCATAGATAATTACCTCTCTGTCCTCTGGCGCCGCCGTGTCATCCTGACTTTGATTTAATAATAATTTGTCTTTCCACTCCAAGTAATCTCCGTCAAGTTCACTTCATTGATAATAACTGTTATAACAGAGTGGAGGAAGGTGAGTGTTGCGCCCTGGTGGTGACATTAATAACTAGGAGTGATGAGGTGCACTAACACAAGCATGGTGACATTGTCAGCTTACAAGATGGGACACTGACAAGCATGGTGACACTGTCAGCTTACAAGATGGGACAGTGACAAGCATGGTGACACTGTCAGCTTACAAGATGGGACACTGACAAGCATGGTGACAGTGTCAGCTTACAAGATGGGACAGTGACAAGCATGGTGACACTGTCAGCTTACAAGATGGGACACTGACAAGCATGATGACACTGTCAGCTTACAAGATGGAACATTCACAAGCATGATGACACTGTCAGCTTACAAGATGGGACATTCACAAGCTTGGTGACACTTTCAGCAGGGCAGGTGGAGGTCGAGTAGACATCAGGGTAGGCGAATGAGGTAAAGATGCTAGTGTGAGAGGTTACGGGGGAGGAATGGAGTGAGTCCTGTACGACAGTACGAGCCACTTGGTCCCAACACTGAAAGAGGAGTGAAATTTAGCAGAGACAACACTAGTATTGGTGTGGAGTTCCAGGTATGTGTTATAAGATTACGGGGAAAAGCGTGACCGTCAAAAAGCCGACTACTCAGTGATGAATGCAACGCTGGGGCAGCCCCACCTCGGAAAAGAAGCCGAAGGCTGAGGCGAAGAGGCGCAGACGTAAGAGAGATGCGGGAAGTAAGACGGAGTGTCATGTCCAATAATTTTGCAGAAATGTGAAGGAAGGGAAAAGAGCGAAGATCAAATCTGACAGGAATGACTTGCTCTAAAATTAATGAGCATAAATGAGAATGGATTGTTAGTAAGAGTAAAAGAACTGGGATGAATGTGGTGGATCTGCAGAAATATAGAATAAAAGGACAGGTCCTCCATGTACAGGGATATCTGACTTACCTGGTTCCTCTGAAAGGAGACGTTGCAATTCTCAGTATGTTGCAGAGAAGTGAGAGTAGGGGGAAATATTAGCATGTTGTGTGTGTGTGTGTGTGTGTGTGTGTGTGTGTGTGTGTGTGTGTGAGTAACACGGTCATTATTCAGTAATAATTGTGTGCCAAGGGAAGGTAATGTGAGGGTGAAGAATGAGTTTTTGTTAATATTTCGTTATGATCTCGGCTCCCGACTGAGGTTTGCTTTCATGGTAGGTGACTGCAGTTATCATAAGGAGGATGGTTGTCTCACTGAGGAAAATGAGGAGAGGGGGCGAGCCGAGGCATTTCTCCTCCTGGAGGTCAATGGTGACGGGCAATTATTGTGATTGGAGATATAAAGGCAGCGAGGAAGGGAGGTGAGGAGAGGCATTAGTGTCCATAGACTGAAACGAGGCTTAAGCTTCGATTTAAGTGATACACTGGGGAGGATGTTAGAGGCTTGAGGTTTTGGGGAGGTGGTGAAGTGGGTGGCCACTTTATATAAGAACAGAATAGTTGGGATAGATTAATGGGAGGTTTGAGTGGGAGGTAGGGATGGGTAAGGGATATCGTCAAGGTTGCCGGGTGTCCCAGATTTTGTATGCAAGTTCGCAGGACCCCTTTATCGTCTGGTACTGATGGGGTGAACTCTGGACTGCTGAGAATGGAAGGCAGTAGGTGTCTGGCAGTAGTGGGTAATGTGGATACAACTGTCTTGGAGAAGCATTTCGGCAGGATGTATTGAAAGCCGTGTTTGGGTTGCATGGAGAGGTGACTGTCGAGGGTTACAGATATGGTTATATAGGGAGAGGGAGGATTGGGGTGCCCTTCGTGAAGGGAACGAGTGACAATGAAGATATGTAATACATTATACAAGGGACAAGAAGCTTGAGTGGAAGCTGAATTTTCAAAATATTAAAGAGTTCCTCTGCAGTAGACCGAGGGCTCCGAGGTCGTGACATCCCACAATCTTACAAAGGGTAATTGATGTCAAGTTTTTCCAACAGCTTGTGTTTGTTCTTTGACGGATGTGGTGGTGAAGCACAGTCAGACGGAGGGTTTTCAATTTAGTGCAGGAAAGACTATGTAAATACTGACATAATGAAGTGATAACTTTGTCTGTGAGAGAGGGAAGTGTTAGTGTTGTTTGACGTGAGGTAGAGAAGTGTTGCACAGGTACGTGAGGAGTCTGGGGGAGTGCTGGAGTACATTCCAGGAGAGGCTGACTGAACGACTGAGGAACCAATTGTTTCTTTAGTAGGGTGGGCGAGGAAAGGGCATATGTAGCGTGAAGTATGTCTACGAGAGGTGAAAAAGCTGTGAACACAATAAGGGCGTGGGTGTGTGGGCGTGATGTGTGGGCGTGTGGAAGGAAACAATGAAGGGCGGAGTATGGGCGGGGGAGACAGGTTAGTGGAGCACCCACGGCTCTCACAGCTGGTCGCCCTGTGTAGCTGCTGCAGCCGTCTATGTAGGTTCCCACCCCATCCTCGGGTGGTTCTGGAGTCGTCCTCGGGTCGTTCTGGAACCGTCCTCGGGTCGTTCTGGAGTAGTCCTCAGGCGGTTCTAAAATCGTCCTCTGGTCGTTCTGGAACCGTCCTCGGGTCTTTCTGGAGTCGCCCTCGAGTCATTCTGGAACCGTCTTCGGGTCGTTCTGGAGTTGTCCTCGGGTCGTATTAACTATAGTCTAAACGTCGAGGTAAGTCCCTAAATCCATCAACACACACTCACTGCAACACATTATACCCTGGCTAGAACAACACATACCCTGTATTCATTTGCTTTTAGGATATCTTCTGTTTTGCAGACACGATAAACCCGTAGGAGTGACGCAGCTCGAGGGAGTCAAAAATCATCAAGAACACTTGATCATCAACACACACAGTGCTTGAAGGATATATAGAGATGTTTGTCTCTGAGACTTGATTTTATCACTATTTTAGACATGAAACATCCTTTGACTGGTGTACAGGTGATACGCAGTCTTAATGACCCTGGTGTAGTGACTGGTGGTGTACAGGTGACATGCAATCTTAATGATCCTCGTGTAGTAGATAGTCTTCAAACTTAACTTACCCGCCAACTTCAACACACAAATTAAGGGAAGGTCATGGTGCCATAATTAAATCAAAACTTTACTGGTGTAAGACTGTGCAATGTCCCCTGTTGTAAGTCTGTGCACTGTTCCCTGGTGTAAGTTTGTGTACTGTCCCCTGGTGTAAATCTGTGTACTGTCCCCTGGTGTAAGTGTGCACTGTTCCCTGGTGTAAGTCTGTGCACTGTTCCCTGGTGTAAGTCTGTGTACTGTCCCCTAGTGTAAGTCTGTGCACTGCCCCCTCGGTGCAAGTTTGTGTACTGCCTCCTGGTGTAAATCTGTACACTGCCTCGCCCTCTGGTGTAAGTCTGTGTGTCCCATATTTCTACATGTTCTGATTATCATTCCACCTTCCTTACCTCACTCTTACCTCTCCTGTGTTATGTTTACCAGTCCCTTTCTTCTACCCCTCTACCTTTTTTCCCTCTTTGTCTCCCTTTCACTCTCTCTACTTCTCATTCTGCCTCTTTCTCCCTCTCTCGTCAACTCCTCTGCTCTCTGCCTCTCTCTTTCTATCTAAGCTTACCCTTTACTTTCCTTTCGTCTACCTCCCCACTCTTCCATCCCTTCCTCCTCCCCCCCCTGTCCCTTCCTCCCCCCGCCTCCCCTTCACCTTTATCCACATGCAAGTGTTGAAATCACCAGCTTCCGCTTCCGGTGAGAGACTGGATCCCAGACGTGAGTGTAACAGTGTCTCCGCCGGTCATCTCCTCTCCACGATGTTAAAGGTTCTCTCTCCAAGCCTTGAAGGGTCAACAAATGCCTGGGGGGAATTAAAGGTCATAAGGTTTGACCTAAGGAACGGCAGGGGAGATTCAATTTGTTTGATCGAGAGCCTTTTACCATTATGAAGATACCCTTCAAGAGCCTTGGATCAAGAGCCCTTTACCAGCATGTGTTTCCTTGAAGGTCCCTCACCATGATCTGTACATCTTTTCTACTTCTTGTCTTGATGAATTTTCAAAGGTTCTTCAAGAATGCTTATAAGAATATAATTTTTAAACATTAGACAGAATACCGACAGGTTGGTGAGTTTATGTACGACGTTTTATCTTTGTTTCCGATATCAGAAGTAGTGGAGAGCAAAGATGAAGTGATTAGTCCAGCACCTTTGTTGTAAAATATGATGGACTGATTATTGAGTTCCCCTGAATATAATTGTTTCGTCACCCGTTGTGGCTGAGAAGGCGCTGCTGCTGCTGCTGGTGCTGCTGGTGCTGCTGCTGCTGCTGCTGCTGCTGGTGCTGCTGGTGCTGCTGCTGGTGCTGCTGGTGCTGCTGCTGCTGCTGCTGCTGCTGCTGCTGGGTGGCATCACGCTCAAATATGGAGTCTTGTGGGAGACCATTGCTGTATGTAATGGTTGTGACAATAACAGTAGCGGCCGTTCCACCTCAGACTGTCCCTGGCCGCAGACCAGCTGGTGAGTATCATCATACTGCAGACCACTTAGTATACCCCCAGACCAGCTGGTATCATCATACTGACAAAAATAATGAACTGGCTGGTGTGTATCCGCCCTCACCTCACCCTCCAGGTATATTTGGCAGACAGCAGTGCACACACAAACAAAAAACTTCATTATCATATTCACGAAAAAGGACTAAATCCGTTTGCGTCATTTCAGAGAAGAGCAACTGTAGCTCTGAAGCTACAGTAGCTACTGAACCCCCAGTAGAATGTTGACGATATCCTCATCTTACGATATCCTACTCAGGATGACCCATTTCATTCATATATGTAAGCCATCCTGTATGATGCAGCAGTACAGGGAAACGACTAGTTGTTTTGCCCCGCTATGTTAAAATATAAGTTCTTCTAGGCATATGTCACTACACTTAGGATACTCACTAGACCTTGACAAGCATGTTGAGGTACAGGTGTGTGTGTGTGTGTGTGTGTGTGTGTGTGTGTGTGTGTGTCCTGCGGAGACATGTTTAACTGGCTTTCTGAATTCAGGTGTTTAGTAAAAGTCCAAATATGCTACAGTTATAGGGTAGTGTGTTTGGCTAAATGAACATGTGTGCTGGAAATACAGGTGTGTTGTGAAGCTACAGGTTTGTGCGCTTGCAGGTGTGGCGTTGTTGAGGGCTGCTTCAAGGGGAGAAACTGGGAGGGTGACCAAAATCCTACGACGTCCAGGAGTGGACGTCAACTACGCTGAGAAGACAGGTGCGTATCTTGCCTCTATTTATTACTGTACTCTCAGAGAGCTCTACAGACGTATGAACTATTCCACACTGCCCAGGTGGCTGTAGTTTTAAAGTTATTATTTATGTAGCACTGAGATTGTCGTTGATATATTTACTTTTGTTTGTGTTTCATGATTGTCTTCCGCTTGTTGTTTTTACATATTACTCGCTCTAATGGCTGTGTTTGTCGTGTTTTCTGGGTGTTGGTGTAGGCTGGTACAGAGGCTACACAGCGTTGATGTGGGCAGCAGCAAGCAACAGCTCGCAAATGGTGGCTACACTCCTCAGCAACGGTGCAGATGTCAACAGTAAAAGTTATGCAGGTACGTGAGACTGCTGGTGGTGGTGGTGGTACTGGTGGTGGTGGTGCTGGTGGTACTGGTGGTGGTGCTGGTGGTGCTGGTGTCCACCTGTGTAAAACACCACATCAAGGTCACTCTTGCACGCTACCACCATACACTTTCACACGCCACTAACTACACGTCTAACTATACTGATAACTGCCCTACTAGCCAAACACGTCCTCATACAATTGCCACACTGACACCCCCCTCCTCCACTTCTCCCTGCCAGCTCTATGCTCCTCCACTTCTCCCTGCCACTCTCTCCTCTGCCAGCTTCATGTTCCTCCACTTCTCCCTGCAGCTCTATGCTCCTCTACTTCTCCCTGCTCTCATCCACTTCTCCCTGCTCCTCCACTTCTCCCTGCCAGCTCTATGCTCCTCCACTTCTCCCTGCTCCTCCACTTCTTCCTGCTCTATGCTCCTCCACTTCTCCCTGTAGCTCTATGCTCCTCCACTTCTCCCTGCCAGCTCTATGCTCCTCCCCTGCAGCTCTATGCTTCTCCACTTCTCCCTGCCAGCTCTATGCTCCTCCACTTCTCCCTGCCAGCTCTTCTCCCTGCCAGCTCTATGCTCCTCCACTTCTCCCTGCCAGCTCTGTGCCCCTCAACTTCTCCCTGTAGCTCTTTGCTCCTCCACTTCTCCCTTCCAGCTCTATGCTCCTCCACTTCTCCCTTCCAGCTCTATGCTCCTCCCTCTATGCTACTCCACTTCTCTCTGCACTTCTCCCTGCCAGCTCTATGCTCCTCCACTTCTCCCTGCCAGCTCTATGCTCCTCCACTTCTCCCTGCCACCTCTATGCTCCTCCACTTTTCCCTGCACCTTTATGCTCCTCCACTTCTCCCTGCAGCTCTATGCTCCTCTACTTCTCCCTGCAGCTCTATGCTCCTCCACTTCTCCCTGCCAGCTCTATGCTCCTTTACTTCTCCCTGTAGCACTATGCTCCTCCACTTCTCCCTGCCAGCTCTATGCTCCTAAACTTCTCCCTGCCAGCTCGATGCTCCTACTGCCAGCTCTATGCTCCTCCACTTCTCCCTGCTATGCTCTTTCACTTCTCCTCCTGTAGCTCTAGCTCTATGCTCCTCCTCCTCCACTTCTAGCTGCAAGCTCTATGCTCCTCCACTTCTCCCTGTCAGCTCTATGCTCATCCACTTCTCCCTGCCAGCTCTATGCTCCTCCACTTCTCCCTGCCAGCTCTATGCTCCTCCACTTCTCCTTGTCAGTTCTATGCTCCTCCACTTCTCCTTGTCAGCTCTATGCTCCTCCACTTCTCCCTGCCAGTTCTATGCTCCTCCACTTCTCACTTCTCCCTGCCAGCTCTATGCTCCTCCAGTTCTCCCTACCAGCTCTATGCTCCTCCACTTCTCCCTGCTCCTCCACTTCTCCCTGCCAGCTCTCTATGCTCCACTTCTCCCTGTCAGCTCTAAGCTCTATGCTCCACTTCTCCCTGCCAGCTCTATGCTCCTCCACTTCTCCCTGCCAGCTCTATGCTCCCCCACTTCTCCCTGCAGCTCTATGCTCCTCCACTTCTCCCTGCAGCACTACCTCTATGCTCCTCCACTTCTCTCTGCAGCTCTATGCTCCTCCACTTCTCCCTGCCAGCTCTATGCTCCTCCACTTCTCCCTGTAGCTCTATGCTCCTCCACTTCTCCCTGCCAGCTCTATGCTCCTCCACTTCTCCCTGCCAGCTCTATGCTCCTCCACTTCTCCCTGCCAGCTCTATGCTCCTCCACTTCTCCCTGCCAGCTCTATGCTCCTCCACTTCTCCCTGCAGCTCTATGCTCCTCCACTTCTCCCTGCCAGCTCTATGCTCCTCCACTTCTCCCTGCCAGCTCTATGCTCCTCCACTTCTCCCTGTAGCTCTATGCTCCTCCACTTCTCCCTGTAGCTCTATGCTCCTCCACTTCTCCCTGCCAGCTCTATGCTCCTCCACTTCTCCCTGCAGCTCTATGCTCCTCCACTTCTCCCTGCCAGCTCTATGCTCCTCCACTTCTCCCTGCCAGCTCTATGCTCCTCCACTTCTCCCTGCCAGCTCTATGCTCCTCCACTTCTCCCTGCCTCTAGCTCCTCCACTTCTCCTTGCTCTATGCTCCACTTCTCCCTGCCAGCTCTATGCTCCTCCACTTCTCCCTGCCAGCTCTATGCTCCTCCACTTCTCCCTGCAGCTCTATGCTCCTCCACTTCTCCCTGCCAGCTCTATGCTCCTCCACTTCTCCCTGCCAGCTCTATGCTCCTCCACTTCTCCCTGCCAGCTCTATGCTCCTCCACTTCTCCCTGCCAGCTCTATGCTCCTCCACTTCTCCCTGCCAGCTCTATGCTCCTCCACTTCTCCCTGCCAGCTCTATGCTCCTCCACTTCTCCCTGCCAGCTCTATGCTCCTCCACTTCTCCCTGCCAGCTCTATGCTCCTCCACTTCTCCCTGCCAGCTCTATGCTCCTCCACTTCTCCCTGCAGCTCTATGCTCCTCCACTTCTCCCTGGCAGCTCTATGCTCCTCACTTCTCCCGGCCAGCTCTATGCTCCTCCAGTTCTCCCTACCAGCTCTATGCTCCTCCACTTCTCCCTGCCAGTTCTATGCTCCTCCACTTCTCCCTGCCAGCTCTATGCTCCTCCACTTCTCCCTGCCAGCTTTATGCTCCTCCACTTCTCCCTACCAGCTCTATGCTCCTCCACTACTCCCTGCCAGCTCTATGCTCCTCCACCTCTCCCTGCAGCTCTATGTTCCTCCACTTCTCCCTGCTCTAGCTCCTCCACTTCTCCCTGCTCTATGTTCCTCTCTCCCTGCCACTCTATGCTCCCTTCTCCCTGCCAGCTCTATGCTCCTCCACTTCTCCCTGCAGCTCTATGCTCCTCCACTTCTCCCTGCTCTATGCTCCTCCACTTCTCTGCCTCTATATTCCTCCACTTCTCCCTGCCAGCTCTATGCTCCTCCACTTCTCCCTGTCCTCCAGCTCTATGCTCCTCCACTTCTCCCTGCCAGCTCTATGCTCTCCACTTCTCCCTGCTCTATGCTCCTCCACTTCTCCCTGCCAGCGCTATGCTCCTCAACTTCTCCCTGCCTCTATGCTCTATGCTCTATGCTCCACTTCTCCCTGCCTCTATGCTCCTCCACTTCTCTAGCTCTATGCTCCTCCACTTCTCCCTGCAGCTCTATGCTCCTCCACTTCTCCCTGCCAGCTCTATGCTCCTCCACTTCTCCCTGCCAGCTCTATGCTCCTCCACTTCTCCCTGCAGCTCTATGCTCCTCCACTTCTCTTTGCCAGCTCTATGCTCCTCCACTTCTCCCTGCCAGCTCTATGCTCTTCCACTTCTCCCTGTAGCTCTATGCTCCTCCACTTCTCCCTGCAGCTCTATTCTCCTCCACTTCTCCCTGCCAGCTATATGCTCCTCCACTTCTCCCTGCCAGCTCTATGCTCCTCCACTTCTCCCTGCCAGCTCTATGCTCCTCCACTTCTCCCTGCCAGCTCTATGCTCCTCCACTTCTCCCTGCCAGCTCTATGCTCCTCCACTTCTCCCTGCCAGCTCTATGCTCCTCCACTTCTCCCTGCCAGCTCTATGCTCCTCCACTTCTCCCCGTAGCTCTATGCTCCTCCACTTCTCTCTGTAGCTCTATGCTCCTCCACTTCTCCCTGCCAGCTCTATGCCCCTCCACTTCTCCCTGCCAGCTCTATGCTCCTCCACTTCTCCCTGCCAGCTCTATGCTCCTCCACTTCTCCCTGCTATGCTCCTCCACTTCTCCCTGCCAGCTCTATGCTCCTCCACTTCTCCCTGCCAGCTCTGCCAGCTCTATGCTCCTCCACTTCTCCCTGCCAGCTCTATGCTCCTCCACTTCTCCCTGCCAGCTCTATGCTCCTCCACTTCTCCCTGCCAGCTCTATGCTCCTCCACTTCTCCCTGCCAGCTTTATGCTCCTCCACTTCTCCCTGCCAGCTCTATGCTCCTCCACTTCTCCCTGCCAGCTCTATGCTCCTCCACTTCTCCCTGCCAGCTCTCCACTTCTCCCTGCTCCTATGCTCACTTCTCCCTGTCAGCTCTATGCTCCTCCACTTCTCCCTGCCAGCTCTATGCTCCTCCACTTCTCCCTGCCAGCTCTATGCTCCTCCACTTCTCCCTGCCAGCTCTATGCTCCTCCACTTCTCCCTGTAGCTCTATGCTCCTCCACTTCTCCCTGCCAGCTCTATGCTCCTCCACTTCTCCCTGCCAGCTCTATGCTCCTCCACTTCTCCCTGTAGCTCTATGCTCCTCCACTTCTCCCTGCCAGCTCTATGCTCCTCCACTTCTCCCTGCCAGCTCTATGCTCCTCCACTTCTCCCTGTAGCTCTATGCTCCTCCACTTCTCCCTGCCAGCTCTATGCTCCTCCACTTCTCCCTGCCAGCTCTATGCTCCTCCACTTCTCCCTGCTCTATGCTCGTCCATTTCTCCCTGCCAGCTCCTCCTCCACTTCTTCCTGCCAACTCTATGCTCCTCCACTTCTCCCTGCCAGCTTTATGCTCCTCCATTTCTCCCTGCCAGCTCTATGCTCCTCCACTTCTCCCTGGCAGCTCTATGCTCCTCACTTCTCCCTGCCAGCTCTATGCTCCTCCAGTTCTCCCTACCAGCTCTATGCTCCTCCACTTCTCCCTGCCAGTTCTATGCTCCTCCACTTCTCCCTGACAGCTCTGTGCTTTTCCACTTCTCAATGCCAGCTTTATGCTCCTCCACTTCTCCCTGCCAGCTTTATGCTCCTCCACTTCGCCCTGCCAGCTCTATGCTCCTCCACTTCTCCCTCTAGCTCTATGCTCCTCCACTTCTCCCTGTAGCTCTATGCTCCTCCACTTCTCCCTGCCAGCTCTATGCTCCTCCACTTCTCCCTGCCAGCTCTATGCTCCTCCACTTCTCCCTGCAGCTCTATGCTCCTCCACTTCTCCCTGCCAGCTCTATGCTCCTCCACTTCTCCCTGTCAGCTCTATGCTCCTCCACTTCTCCCTGCCAGCTCGAAGCTCATCCACTTCTCCCTGTCAGCTTCATGTTCCTCCACTTCTCCCTGCTCCTTCAGCTCTAAGCTCATTCACTTCTCCCTGCCAGCTCTATGCTCCTCCACTTCTCCCTGCCAGCTCTATGCTCCTCCACTTCTCCCTGCCAGCTCTATGCTCCTCCACTTCTCCCTGCCAGCTCTATGCTCCTCCACTTCTCCCTGCCAGCTCTATGCTCCTCCACTTCTCCCTGCCAGCTCTATGCTCCTCCACCTCTCCCTGCCAGCTCTATGCTCCTCCACTTTTCCCTGCCAGCTCTATGCTCCTCCACTTCTCCCTGCCAGCACTTTGCTCCTCCACTTCTCCCTGCCAGCTCTATGCTCCTCCACTTCTCCCTGCCAGCTCTATGCTCCTCCACTTCTCCCTGCCAGCTCTATGCTCCTCCACTTCTCCCTGCCAGCTCTATGCTCCTCCACTTCTCCCTGCCAGCTCTATGCTCCTCCACTTCTCCCTGCCAGCTCTATGCTCCTCCACTTCTCCCTGCCAGCTCTATGCTCCTCCACTTCTCCCTGTAGCTCTATGCTCCTCCACTTCTCCCTGTAGCTCTATGCTCCTCCACTTCTCCCTGCCAGCTCTATGCTCCTCCACTTCTCCCTGCCAGCTCTATGCTCCTCCACTTCTCCCTGCAGCTCTATGCTCCTCCACTTCTCCCTGCCAGCTCTATGCTCCTCCACTTCTCCCTGCCAGCTCTATGCTCCTCCACTTCTCCCTGCCAGCTCTATGC
>NC_091295.1:65482535-65509328 GCF_038502225.1 Cherax quadricarinatus | reverse complement strand
AGGACTTTGAGGATCATGTGGATTTTCAGGCCACAAGAATCGAGTATAATCTCTATTTCTTGTAGTCCTACTCTTAAGAAAGCTTTAGAAATATTAGCCGTGTAGGCATATGGGTTTGTGCGAAATTTCATAAGCACGTCTCCAAGCTTCTCAGTTAGTGAGGGTCCGGTCATCAGACAGTCATTAAGACTTGCTACATCTTTATTTGCACGTGCGCTGCAATTATATACAACACGTAGTGGAGTGGTTTCAGAATCTTTTCTGACTCCATGGTGCGGGAGATAATGAGCGTCTGTCTTCAACTTATCTTCGACTATTTCCTCAATGAATTTATTGTCCAACTGTTCTTGTATGATATTATCATAAACAGTCAGTAGCTCTGGATTCTTCCTGAGCTCATGTATTTGTGCTTTCATTTGTCCGAAAGCCATGCGATAATTGCTAGGCAGATGTGGTGGATTTAATTTCCATGGTAACCTAACCCAATATTGTCCATCTTTATATTTGACAGTGTCCAAGTATTGGTTATAAGTCTGAGACTCTTGTGGGCTTGGTTTATTTACATCAATACCTATCGCATCTAAATCCCACAACTTATCAACTGGTTCATTCATTTCTTCCAGTAATGATAATTTTTGCTGTGGTACATGATCAGCGGTTATTCTCGTAACTAGTACATTTTCCACTGAATCAATATCAGCTTCTTTCCCACTTTGAGAGGGAATGGGACCACATATCATGTGGCCTCCTGATGTTTTCAGCAAGTGAACATCATGTTTACTTGCTATATTTTGCACAAAACAGTGATAATAATCACTTCCAATGATTAAATCAATTGGACTAATTGTGTCCGTCTGTATGTCAGGACAGGCTAACTTGACCTTAGCTGCTTTCAGTGCTGCAACTGTTTCTTTTAATCCCTGGATCTGCACAGACTTAGGCAAATCATCTACTACCACAGCTTCTACTGTCTTTTTCCTGTTTCCTAGACCAACAGTGATTCTGGCTAGGTCATATGTCTGTTTACCAGAATTGTGGAAAAAACCAGCTATATCTAACTGTATTTTGGCATAGGGTTGTTTATTCAGTTTCTGTAGCACTGTTCTTCTTATGAAGGACCTTTGTGAGCCTTGATCAAATAGTGTTAGCACATTGGTTTTGTGTAATTTATTAGATAACTCAACTCGAGCTATCGGGAGAGCAGTTGCTTTAAACTTATCTTTCACATTTAATGCTGTTGCTTGTTGACTTCCTGATTCTGTGGAAGTCTTCTGCTGTTCAGCAAAAGTATTTGGGCATAATGCTGTATGATGCATACCCTTGAATAACAAAAAAAGGCACAATACCGTGACTGGAACGATACACAAATAACCCGCACATAAAAGAGAGAAGCTTACGACGAAGTTTCGGTCCGACTTGGACCATTGACAAAGTCACACTAACCAGAGGGGGAGCAGGACGGCTATATATAGGCAGGAAGAGGTGGTGGTGGTAGTAGTAGTAGTAGTAGTAGTAGTAGTAGTAGTAGTAGTAGTACAAGAATTGTATAAAATACCGACAAGATGAAATTAAGACACATGCACAACACCCGGGCATCCCCATCGTAGACGCTTCGCCATCCAGCCAGCCACTGGATGGCGAAACGTCCACAACAAAGACAACCAGACGCCGCACATGTGTCTTAATTTCATCAGTAGTTGTAGTAGTAGTAGAAGAAGAGGTAGTAGTAGTGGTAGTGGTAGAAGTGGGAAATAAGGAAGATGAGCCAGTCAAATACAAAGGAAGGAGAGCACTGCAAGAGAGCTAGATGCCCACAGAGGGAGAGCAAGCGCACAGAGGTGCGTGAAAGGGGAAGTGGTGAAATAAAAGAAGAAGGAACAGAAACACGAGACAGGAGAGAGAAAGACAACAGAGGAGAAAAGGAAAGAGGAAAGGGGAAGAGGAAGAAGAAAAAAGAAAAAAAGAAAAAAGAAAAAAAAAAAAAAAAAAAAAAAATTAGGATTCAGGTTAAGTCACGGGTGTTCTGAAGTTTGGAGCATTTTACAATGTAGTGGGAGAGGAAGGCATCTACAGAGACGAAGTCAGGGCTAAGGTTCATACAAGGAAAGTTGTGTATTAGAGAGGATTCAACTAGACGGCGACTGTTCGAGTTGGAAGTAGGGAAGACAGTTTTAGCAGAAGACCAGTCAATAGGATGGCTATGATCTCTGACGTGACAGAAAAGAGCATTGTTAGTGTCGGCAAGCCTAACACTATTTTTGTGCTCCCTAAGTCTGTCAGAAAGAGATCGATCAGTTTCTCCGAAGTATTGAAGAGGACAGGAGGAGCAAGAAATAGAGTAGACACCAGGAACATCTGTAGAGGGAGGAGAGGTATGAACGAGATTAGTGCGAAGAGTGTTAGTCTGGCGGAAGGTAAGCTTGATGTCTAAGGGACGGAGAGAATTGTTGAGATTAGAAAGACCGGAAATGTAGGGAAGGCAGAGGATAGAAGAGTTCCCATGGGTAGAGAGTTTGGGAGAGAAGAAATTGCGTTTAGCACGTGAGAGGGCAGAGTCTATGAAATGGGAAGGGTAGCCAAGACGGGAGAACGAATTATGAAGAGTGGAAATTTCTGCTGGAAGGAACTGAGGATCACAGATGCGGAGGGCACGGAGAAAGAGGGAGATAAGAACACTTTTCTTGACAGGGGAAGCATGATAGGAAAAGTAGTGAATGTACATGCCACTGTGCATAGGTTTACGGTAAACGGAAAAGGAAAAACCTGTAACTGAGCGGTGGACATGGACATCAAGGAAAGGAAGCAAGGAATTAGATTCCCATTCAGCTTTAAACTTAATGGAAGGGGCAAGATTATTAAGAGCTTCAAGAAAAGGTTGGAAGAGACTGGAGTCATGAGGCCACAGAGCAAAGATGTCATCCACATAGCGGAGCCAGAGTGAAGGTTGCACATCGAGGGTAAGAAGAAGAACAGTCTCGAAGTATTCCATGTAAAGATTAGCGAGGACAGGAGAGAGAGGAGAGCCCATAGCGACACCGAAGGTTTGAGAATAATATTTCCCTTGGAAGGAAAAGGAGTTAGAGTCCACACAGAGGCGGATCAGATCAAGAAAGACATCAGTGGGGATAGGGAGATGAAGAAAGCCTTCATGGGCCTTCTCTCTAAGGAAATCAAGGACATCATCAAGAGGGACATTGGTGAAGAGGGACTCAACGTCAAGACTAAGCATCTTACAGGTTGGGAGAGAGCGAACCCGTTCAATGAAGTCTTGAGAGTGACGGAGGTGGTCAGGAGAAAAAGTACCAAGAAAGGGAGTGAGGGTTTTGGCCAGCCAAGAAGCAAGAGAATAAGAGACAGAACCTCTAGAGGATATGATAGGACGAAGAGGAATATCAGGTTTATGAGTTTTGGGAAGGCCATAGAAATAGGGAAGAGAGGGACAGACGACACGAAACCGTTGAACAAGGTCAAAGTCAGGAAGACAGAGGTCGGAGAGAGTTCTTAGTTTTTTGTTGAAAGTTCTCTTGATGCGATCAAGAGGGTTGGAAACGAGAGGAGTGTAAGTGCGTGAGTCAGAGAGCAAGACATCAGCTTTACGGAGGTAATCCTCGCGATCAAGGATAACTACCGAATTACCTTTGTCAGAAGATAGTATGACAATGTTAGTGTTGGATTTAAGAGAAGAAAGGGCAAGTTGGTAACGGCGTGGAAGGTGGTGATTCTTAGAAAACAGACTAACAAGAGCTGGAAGGAGAGCACCACGAAAAGTGGACAAGTCAGGAAGATTACGGAAGCGAGATTGACGAAAGGAATCAAAAGAGCTAATCAGGGAAATACCAGCGCGAGGAGTAGGCGAAGTGGCTAAGGAAAGACCAAAACCAAGAAGTTCAAGCTCATACTGAGAGAGTGAGACAGAAGACAGATTAGTAACACAGTCAGTGAGGGAGAATTTAGACCAAGGGCTAGCTGAGATGAGACGTTGTAGTTTATTCTGTAGTTTAGAAGAATGAATTTGTGCATTCAGGCGAGCAGTGTCAAAGGCAATGGTAGAGAGAAGGTTACAGAGATCCTGTGGTAGAGCAGCAAAGAGAGCACGTTGACGTTGCCGGAAGGTAAAGAAGGCATCTTCAACCTGTGACTTAGTAGAAAGAATGAGCTGTTGAAGTAGGAGACGGGCATGATCAGGAAAGGGAGTGCCCAGTGGGTTGGTTTTCAGGAAGTGGGAGAAGGAAGGTGGCAGAACTTGCTCAGCAAGACAGTCACGTAGGAAGCGAAGCTGATTCTTATGACGCCTGGTAGCAATAAGAGCAGCCTCATAAGATCGAAAGAGGGGTTTAAAAGAGGGAAGAACATTAAAAAAGTTGGAGAGAATATGACGCTTAACTGCGGGGTCCATAAATAACAAAAAAAGGCACAATACCGTGACTGGAATGATACACAAATAACCAGCACATAAAAGAGAGAAGCTTACGACGACGTTTCGGTCCGACTTGGACCATTGACAAAGTCACACTAACCAGAGGGGGAGCAGGACGGCTATATATAGGCAGGAAGAGGTGGTGGTAGCAGTAGTAGTAGTAGTAGTAGTAGTACAAGAATTGTATAAAATACCGACAAGATGACATCTTTGCTCTGTGGCCTCATGACTCCAGTCTCTTCCAACCTTTTCTTGAAGCTCTTAATAATCTTGCCCCTTCCATTAAGTTTAAAGCTGAATGGGAATCTAATTCCTTGCTTCCTTTCCTTGATGTCCATGTCCACCGCTCAGTTACAGGTTTTTCCTTTTCCGTTTACCGTAAACCTATGCACAGTGGCATGTACATTCACTACTTTTCCTATCATGCTTCCCCTGTCAAGAAAAGTGTTCTTATCTCCCTCTTTCTCCGTGCCCTCCGCATCTGTGATCCTCAGTTCCTTCCAGCAGAAATTTCCACTCTTCATAATTCGTTCTCCCGTCTTGGCTACCCTTCCCATTTCATAGACTCTGCCCTCTCACGTGCTAAACGCAATTTCTTCTCTCCCAAACTCTCTACCCATGGGAACTCTTCTATCCTCTGCCTTCCCTACATTTCCGGTCTTTCTAATCTCAACAATTCTCTCCGTCCCTTAGACATCAAGCTTACCTTCCGCCAGACTAACACTCTTCGCACTAATCTCGTTCATACCTCTCCTCCCTCTACAGATGTTCCTGGTGTCTACTCTATTTCTTGCTCCTCCTGTCCTCTTCAATACTTCGGAGAAACTGGTCGATCTCTTTCTGACAGACTTAGGGAGCACAAAAATAGTGTTAGGCTTGCCGACACTAACAATGCTCTTTTCTGTCACGTCAGAGATCATAGCCATCCTATTGACTGGTCTTCTGCTAAAACTGTCTTCCCTACTTCCAACTCGAACAGTCGCCGTCTAGTTGAATCCTCTCTAATACACAACTTTCCTTGTATGAACCTTAGCCCTGGCTTCGTCTCTGTAGATGCCTTCCTCTCCCACTACATTGTAAAATGCTCCAAACTTCAGAACACCCGTGACTTAACTTGAATACTCATTTTTTTTTTCTTTTTTCTTTTTTCTTCTTCCTCTTCCCCTTTCCTCTTTCCTTTTCTCCTCTGTTGTCTTTCTCTCTCCTGTCTCGTGTTTCTGTTCCTTCTTCTTTTATTTCACCACTTCCCCTTTCACGCACCTCTGTGCGCTTGCTCTCCCTCTGTGGGCATCTAGCTCTCTTGCAGTGCTCTCCTTCCTTTGTATTTGACTGGCTCGTCTTCCTTATTTCCCACTTCTACCACTACCACTACTACTACCTCTTCTTCTTCTACTACTACTACTACAACTACTGATGAAATTAAGACACATGTGCGGTGTCTGGTTGTCTTTGTTGTGGACGTTTCGCCATCCAGTGGCTGGCTGGATGGCGAAGCGTCTACGATGGGGATGCCCGGGTGTTGTGCATATGTCTTAATTTCATCTTGTCGGTATTTTATACAATTCTTGTACTACTACTACTACTACTACTACTACTACTACTACTACTACTACTACTACCACCACCTCTTCCTGCCTATATATAGCCGTCCTGCTCCCCCTCTGGTTAGTGTGACTTTGTCAATGGTCCAAGTCGGACCGAAACGTCGTCGTAAGCTTCTGTCTTTTATGTGCGGGTTATTTATGCATACCCTTGCATTTAAAACACTTCTTCAGTGAGCATTTACCTCCCTTGTGTTCACCTAAACACTTGATGCATCTTTTCAGCTGATGAACACGTTGTTTACGTGCCTCCATTGATGTGTATTGAATACAATACTGTGCCCAATGTGTTCCATCACAAAGTACACATTTTGGAGTACGTTTATGTATGACAGTCTGTTTACTGTCTATCGTATTCACAGTTTGATAAATGCCTATATGGGATTTCCCATTATGTGGTTTAATGGGAATAGGTATACTCTTTTTATACTGAGTTGAAGGTTTGTTATCCACTGGATTTGTGGATTTTTCATCTTGTCTCGTTGCTTGCATGCATGAAACTATTGTTTGTAAACCATTGCTAATTTCTTCACAAGTGAAATAGCGTTTATTGAACATAATATTTAATCGTTCAATAGTTTGTGGTGACAGCTTATCCTGTACAATACCACTGATAAACCAATCACATTGCCTTAGGTCATATTTAGCACCTAGAGATCTGAGACTATTGTCTAATGTGATTCTAAATGCCTGTAAGTCTGAATAACAATGTTTGGGTGGCTTCAAGCTTGATATTAAGACTGCATGTCTAACTCTAGCCTTGTCATCATCAAAGTAATTGTCTGCTAAGACACGTAAGGCTATTTGATAATTACCTTTAACCACCGGAAATGACTTAATCAGTTCATAGGGTTCTCCCTTCACAAGACATTTAAGATAATTGAACTTAGCAATCTCATCTATGTCAGTTCGTGAATTTACTATGGATTGAAAACCACTAATGAATTCTTCATAATTATGACCTTGGAAAATAGGTAATGACAATGTAGGTAAGCTTGGTAATGGGACACTTGTTGTTGTTGCAGGTGTAACAGGTGCTTGACCACTAGTTATAGTAGGTCTCTGTGACAGAGTTTTACGGCAGATAGCCTGTACTCCTGTCCACCTTAATTGTTGATCACTAAAAGTATCCAAAACATTTTTAATTTCATCCTCAGATGGATCTGATTCAAGAAATTTATTTTCATAATGTGTATAGTCTGAATTAATTATTTTCATGCGTTGTGTAAATAATTCAAACTTGACCTCAAGATCATCAAAATCTATGTTTGTATCTTGAGTTAATCCTATACAGACTGAAATTAGATTTTCTAATTGTGTAATCTTAGTCTGTAAAGACTGAAACTGAGTTTTCAAACAAGCCATTTTAATGGTATACTGAAAATTCTAGCACCACAGTGTTTAAAAAACACTGTACTGCTATAGACAGCTGAGTTTTTGTTATGCTTAAGTCAGCAATAATCGAGTTAGACACTACTGACCCACTAAGCTTAACCTCAGGGTCAATGACCATGAAGGGTACACCGTACATGTGGCTGGTGTTTATGGCTTGAGTTTGCTGTGTCAGCCTGACCACGATGATTAATCGTAAATAACGATGTTATACACTTCATTCACTATACACTATAAATGTCACTGTATAACTGTAAATCACACGTGAATATTACTTACACATATATAAATTCCACTGTTAATATATTTGAAAGCTTACACTTTATGTATAAGTTCCTCTAATATAACAGGTAGATCTATAAGATCTGTCTATAAACATTATAAACACTGTGTATATATATACACTCAGACAAACAACATCACTTGGGTTGTTGTCTTAATCAGCAATTTCGAGATTGGAGCAGTTGATGGAGGGTGCAGGATACCATCCCCCGTCTTCTTGTTGGGTGAGTCACCCAGCTCCCGTTTTCTTTGGGTGAACGCTGGGTGAGCGCCCGTTTTCTTTTGGCTGCCCATTCTCTGTGATTGAGTCTGGAGGGACTCATTTATACTGATTTATATTGTAAAACACTAGTTTTACAGCTTTTTTCGAAGGACCTTGGCTCATAGGTTATTTGTACACTGTAGTACAACATATTTGGACCACAGTGTGGTCTTTATCCGGTTCGAGCACGACCAAATTCTGTTGAAGATATTGGCCTTACCAGCTAAGATATAATTTATAAATTTGAATATGAACACTTAGCTGATAAAGGACAGCAAATCGTCTACACAGCCGCCCCTGCAGACGAGGTCTAGAAGCTGTCGAAACCATCTCAACATGGGCTGTCAAGAGATATAATTTGTAAATTATAAATTACCCCTAGGGGGTGTTATGTCAGCATATTTCATACACTGGTGGCTGACGATGTACGTACTTGTTTGGACTCAAAAGTTCACACCTTACTGCCAACTATAGGTTGATTACAAACTCCTTGCGACTCAAGAACTGTGCAGTCCCCCGATCTACAAGAAATTCGTAACATACCTTGCTCTTGTAATGTGAGCTATGGTGTTCTCAACACCTTCGACAGGTATCGGTGACTTGATAGAAGCTGAAGTGACCTTGGATGTCCACGTCTTCCATTGTCTAGGAAACGCACACTGGTACACTATGTTCCACAAGATTTGTCTTTATTGTTCACAATGTATCACAAGAGAAGCTGATCACACTTCTCTTATGTTTATTGTGTTTGAGACACTTTGTTCACACTAATGCACAGATCAGTGTTCTTTGTTAGTTATCCTGGCGTCAGTGTCACTCTCCCTAGAGTCAAAGATAGTCTGGCGATGCCACACCGCCCCAAGCCGTTGCTGCCCCTTGCACAAAAAAACGCTGACCTAGTACCTTGCATCCTTGTCACCTCCTCGATGAAGCAAAGCAGAATGTTTGTTTCTTGCTGTCTTAAGCATAGACAACAATGTACACTATCTTTACTATGGTAATAAAGTGGGAGCAGGATTTTCCTTAATTGTCCTGCTAAGTAAGAGATGTACTGTCCCTTATAAAAATACACTTTGCAACACCGCTGCAAGGAGCAGAGGTCACTTGACTACGTCGCATAGCATCTGTGATCAATTACTCACTGTAGCAGTAAACAAGACGCTCGCCCCTTCTGAGAGGGCTTGGCCCCTCAGGGCTGAAAGGGGCTGAAGGGGCTGAAAGGGCTGAAGGGGGCTGATACCCCCCTCCTGGAGAAAATTTCTCCACAATACATATGTTACTGTGTATGATAATTTGTGTAAGTGTAATTATGTGTACCTGTACCTAAATATTGTGGCCTGGTGACAAAAGCTCTCGCTTCACACACGGAGGCCCGGGTTCGATTCCCGGCGGAGTGGAAACATTTCGACGCATTTCCTTACGCCTGTTGTCCTGTTCACCTAGCAGCAAATAGGTACTTGGGTGTTAGTCGACTGGTGTGGGTCGCATCTTGGGGGACAAGATTGAGGACCACAATGGAAATAAGACAGACAGTCTTCGATGACGCACTTACTTTATTGGCTTATCCTGGGTGGTTAACCCTCCGGGGTTAAAAATCCGAACGAAATCTTATCTCTTATCTTATATTCTAAAGTATATATCCCTATTCTCTAGGATGATACTCAACAAGTACCTGTCTATTTCTGGGTATATACGTCAAGTATATAATGTGTGTGGCAGAGAGAGAGAGAGAGAGAGAGAGAGAGAGAGAGAGAGAGAGAGAGAGAGAGAGAGAGAGAGAGAGAGAGAGAGAGAGAGAGAGAGGAACTCATTTAAAGAATGGAGCGGATCTCATTAGAATGATTGGAAACATTCATAATATGATAACTCCAGAAAGTGTCTCTCACCTCAACTACCCCTGAGATGCCTGCGAGAGTTCCTCCCCTCACCCACTCCCCTTATATTCTCTCCCTTAGGGGAAAGAGGTGAGCATCAGGGAAGTGATTCAGAGTCGTAGGGTAAAGGGGAATGGACAAAGGGGTTAAGGCGCATGGGGAGACTGCATTCACTGTTCCCTTAACTTGACGCCAAACATAATACTTTGTCAACTACACAGTGAACCATGCATAGTGAACCACACACAGTGAACCACACAGTGAAACACACAGTGAACCACATACAGTGAACCACACAGTGAACCACATAAAGTGAACCGTGCATAGTGAACCACATACAGTGAACCACATACAATGAACCACATACAGTGAACCACATACAGTGAACCACATTCAGTGAACCACACAGTGAACCACACACAGTGAACCACACACTGAACCACACACCGAACGTTCATTAAACATTAAGAACACATGTATTATATTGTTATATATTATTCCTGTATACATATAATGTTGATACATGAGCAGGTAGGTTAATATGATACCAGAAATAGTAAGTTAAATAAATAAATTCCTTGAGTTAATGGTGATGAGTGAAGGAATGATGTGTGTATGTAGGCCTGTACGTGATTACTGTTTGCTGGGGTCGTGGTGTAGCTCCTGGCCTCGCGTGCGTCTGTGTTTATCCTGTATGGTTATGATCCACACACACACACACACACACACACACACACCATTGCATGACCGACTAATATCAACATCCAGACCAGTCCATTCTCCCTGAAGCTGATTGCATGACATTACTTCCCATTAACCTAAAAATGAGTCATGACGGAAAGTATGTATGCATGTGTGTGTGTTTGGAATTACTTAAAGTACATTTTGTGGTTACTGGTGTTTAATAATAATAATAATAACAACAGTAATAATAATAATGATTATAATAATCTTCATTTCTACCAGTACATGATACAACTTTTACAGACCATAGCTGACATCAATGACATATTACTATATAGAAAGCAGAGCATTTCTCGCAAATTAGGTCAGTTTTGTCCCAGGATGCCACCCACACCAGTGCCCTAACACCCAGGTACCTATTTTACTGCTAGGTGAACACGGACAGCAGGTGTCTTAAGGAAACACGTCCTAATGTTTACATCCGTACCGGGGATCGAAACACTGAGCGCACTTGTTGTCTCAGGTACTCAGTCCCAAAGATTTTCATTATCAGTTGTATTAATGTCTCACACAACTGTACAAGTTTATAAATATAATATTTCCGTTCTTCACCTCATCTTTCTCTCTCTTTGCTCTTCTCTTTCCTCCTCCAGAGAGAGAATGTCCATCATCTCCTCCAAAGAGAGCATGTCCATCACCTCTCTTCCAAAGAGAGCATGTCCATCACCTCTCTTCCAACGAGAGCATGTCCATCACCTTCTCTCTTCCAAAGAGAGCATGTCCATCACCTCTCTTCCAAAGAGAGCATGTCCATCACCTCTCTTCCAAAGAGAGCATGTCCATCACCTTCTCTCTTCCAAAGAGAGCATGTCCTCCTCTCTTTCTTAATTCATGTTCCTCAACTATAAACTATTTTGTCGCGTGACGCTCAACTGTTTTTATTTTAGCTGCGTGATATTTTTAGGCTCAGAAACAATGCTGCAGCCCAGGGAGAGAGGGAGGGAAGAACTGCAAGGCAGGAACTGGAATGGGAGGGAGGGATAGGTAGGGAAGGGAGGGTAGGTGGAATGGGGAGAGAGAGGTGTGGATAAGATGGGAGAGAAAAAGAAAGGATGTTGAAAAGGAATAGTGAGATGGAAGGGGAAGGACAACGATGAAGAGGAAAACGCGAAGGAGGAAGAAATGGAGAAGGAAAGAAGGAGGTGAAGCTGTGTATGTGGAACTTGAAATAGAAGAAGAGAAATGAATGTAAAGGTGTTTAGGGTAAAGATGAAGGACAGAGAGAGAGAGAGAGAGAGAGAGAGAGAGAGAGAGAGAGAGAGAGAGAGAGAGAGAGAGAGAGAGAGAGAGAGAGAGAGAGAGAGAGAGAGAGAGAGAGAGAGAGAGAGAGAAGAGAAAGAAATAAATGGAAAAAATCTCCTTATTTTTCGGAGGGGAGAGAAGAAGAGCGAGACTGAGGGAGAGAGAACAGGAATAAAGGTGTGAATGGGAAGCAGTAAGGATGTGTGGGGTTGGGAGGCAGACAGGCAGGGCAGGAAGGCAAGCAGGCAGGCAGACAGGCAGGCAGTCAGACAGGCAATCAGACAGACAGGCAGGTATGCAGGCAGTCAGACAGACAAGCAGGCAGGTAGACAAGGCGGGTAGGGCAGACAGGCAGGCAGTCAGACAGACAGGCAGGCAGGTAGGCAGTCAGTTAGACGGGCAGTCAGACAGACAGGCAGTCGGCAGTCAGACAGGTAGGCAGGTAGACAGAGAGGCAGATAGTCAAACAGACAGTCAGACAAGCAGGCAGTCAGGCAGGCAGGCAGACAGACAGTCAGACAAGCAGGCGGTCAGACAGGCTGTCAGACAGACAGGTAATCAGGCAGGCAGGCAGGCAGGCAGGCAGGCAGTCAGTCAGACAGGAAGATAGTCAAACAGGCAGTCAGACAGGCAGGCAGACAGACAGGCAGGGTAGGCAGACAGGCAGGCAGACAGGCAAGTCAGACAGGCAGGCAGTCAGGCAGACAGACAGACAGACAGACAGACAGACAGGCAGGCAGGCAGGCAGACAAACAGGCAGGCAGGCAGTCAGACAGGCAGGCAGACAGACAGGCAGATAAAGACAGACAGCAGACAGATATTCAGAGACGATATTGAGGTTCTGGAGAAAATATAGAGAGAAGATAAAAGAGAAAGAAAGAGAGGTTAAAAGGGAGAGATAAAAGGGGCGGCTAACGCAAGAGAGGGGCAAGGGAGAGAGAGAGAGAGAGAGATAAGGGTGAAAGAAGGGAGGGAGCACAAAAACTGAGAGATAAGCAAAGAGATATCAAAGACAAAAGAGAAAGGGAGAAGGGCCAGCAAGGAGGGAGTGAGAGAGAAGATGTAAGTGGAAGTTGAATAGGATCAGAGATATGATAAGAGATAGAAGACGGGAGGGGAGGAGACCAAATAAATGAGGGAAAAGGGGTGGGAGAAGTAAAAGAGGGTAAATTGATTTAGGTACATGTACACAGATGTTAACTATGTATGATAATTGTTCTTATGTGTTAATTACCTAGGATAACCCAAAAAATCAAAGTGACTTATTTCCATCGGGGTCGATGAGGAAAGGAATTATGGAATTGTGGGTCTGGGACCGCCTCTGGCCCTCGCAGGGGGTATGAAAGCTGTGGGTCTGGGACCGCCTCTGGCTCCTCACAGGGGTATGAAAGCTGGGGGTTGGACCGCCCCTGTCTCCTCACAGGGGTATGAAGGCTGGGGTTGGGACCGCCCCTGGCCCTGACACAATGCTCCACGATTACACAAGTCAGTCGGGCGTAATGTGCAAGTCTACCTTACATCCATTTTCCATTTGTGGGAGCACAAGCAGAAAATGGAGGCTGGTGTCCCTCCCAGCTGTGTTGACAACACAAATGATATTCCGGAGACTAGGCCAGACAAGCATTTTAAATCACGATAAACATAAGACGAATATGGCCACGTTATTAAACTTTAAGGATACACAAAGTGACAGAGTATGCAAGGTTTATGTCAGGCGAAAACTGCTATCACAAGGACCCCAGTGGTAATGTAATAATATCTTTATTTCTACATGTACAAGGTATACAGGCTTAGCTGACATCAATGACATACTACTACATAACAAGCCACTTGTTATGCAGAGCATTTCGGGCAAATTAGGTCAGTTTTGTCCCAGGATGCCACCCACACCACTCGACTAACACCCAGGTACTCAGTATGTGAACATGTGTCTTAAGGAAACACGTCCTAATGTTTCCAGCCGTACAGGGAAATAAGTCACTTCGTCTCACTTTATTGGGTTATCATGGGTAATTTACACCATGTTTGATTATTGTACTTATGTGTACCTGTACCTAAATAAACTTCTGGATGATGTGTGGGGAGAGGAAGCGGCAGTAAGGACTGGCACTTTAACCCCGGAGGGTTAGCCACCCAGGATGAGTGAGACATGTACAGCAGTTGAATATCTTTACTGGCCAGACTTTTCGCCTTATCAGCAGGATTCTTCAGTCGAAATACAGAAGAGAAATAAGTAGTGGAGGTGTAGATATGAAATGATCAGTCCCTTAGTCTCCAGGCTGAGGGACTGATCACCTCCAGGAGCGACGCCAGGGAAGGGGGGAGGGTTCAGTCCCCACAAACCTTCCCTCAGCCCCCCAAAATAAAATATTAATAACGTTGCTTCAGAATAAAATCTAGCCACTCCCATCCCTTCCCCAGTGTAGTAATTCTGGCAGCTTCCCTGATCACCTCGTATCAACATCTCCACTACTGTATGATAATCAGTGTAACTGTGTATACCTGAATAAACTTACTCACTGCTGTTTCATGTGTGTTTAGACTGAAGAAGCCTGCTAAGTAGACGAAACGTCAGGTCAATTAAGAGACGAAATAGTCATACGTGTGTCTGACTCATCACGGGAAAGAGCTAAGCCCGTAGGGGTCACATAGCTGGGGAGCACAGCACAGCTAAAATGGTATTAAATAAAAAGAAGTTGAAGATTAAGACACATGCAACAGTTGGGTATCTTTATTGATGAAACGTTTCGCTTACACGGTAGGCTTCTTCAGTCAAATACAGAGGCAGCAAGTGCAGTAAAATAAAGATGATGTAATCAGTCCATCAGTCTTGGAGAAAAAAATATTTGAGGTGGTCAGTCCCTCAGCCTGGTGAAGAGTTTAGCTCCATGATCCGGAACGCTGTCGTTCCAGACCATGGAGGTGAACTCTTCTGCTTGACAACTGACTACCTCCTACCAATGCTGGAGTGCTCACGTTAATACTACGACTTCCACTCTCTCCAGTGTTCAGTATTCAACTAAAGATGCCTGTTGTGTAGGCGAAACGTTTCGGCAATAAAGATACCCAAGTATTGCACATGTATTATTCATCAAGCATATTTATGTTCCTGAAGGCGTGTCTGAACTTCTCTGCCTCTCTCCCAAAACATAGAATTTATTAGATGCACCGCACAGTATTCTGCATACTACTGCTGCTGTGCACGTAGCACTGGGTCTAGGGCTTCTGGTGCTCTCTTTGATAATATTAGCTGCTGTTGTTGTGGACGTAGAACTGGATCTAGGGTTTCTGGTGCTATCTTTGATAATGTTAACTGCTGCTGTTGTGGACGTAGCACTGGGTCTAGGGCTTCTGGTGCTATCTTTAATAATGTTAGCTGCTGTTGTTGTGGACATGGCACTACTATTGTTACTAGTAAGCAATGTTGTCTTATCTGAGAATCTGAGTGATGGTGATGGCACTATGCCCAGTAGGAAGGACCTGTCGTCTACCACTGTTGGTATCTTTGGCTGTGTTGTGTATGAGGGAGACTTACTGTGTGCAGAGGTGGGTAGTGTGTGTTGACAACTTCAAGTTCGGTATAAACGTTGGTAATATCGACAACTTGATGTTCGTGAATACCTCCTCGATATATTCTTGTTCTTGTAAAAGATATTCATTACAGCATATTTGAAGTACTCGGTGGAAAAAACCAGTGATAACTCCCTGCTTGGTTTTAAAGTCATGGTAGTAGTGCACTAGGTCGTCCTGTCACATGAGTGCGATACTGAAGCTGTTAGAGGTTTTACACTCTGGTAGGATTGCTAATCTTTTTTTCTCTTCTCTCCCAGGTACACTGGTTACAGGTAAATCTTACAAAATTACTGGCATTATTCACTATACACTTATCTTTACTTCCAAGTGTAAGTTTATTCAGGTATATAGTTACATAGATGATCATGCATAACAACATATGTGTAGAGAACCTAGGATAACCCATAAAGTCACTTTATTTCCATTGGGGTCCTTTTAAACAGAACGGGGCCTGTTTCTCAGTAGTTCGTATTTCTGTAATATTCCGTTTCTCTTTTACGTGACCTGGTCTGAGACCGGGCCGCGGAGGCCATGCTGCCAAGGACCATTACCTGGTATAAGAGATATAATGCATATCAGAGAGAAGAGAAAATATGAGAAATTAAAACGCAAAGGAAGAGAAAGAGGAAGGGAGGAAGAAGAGGGAAGGCATGGGATATGCGCTTGTTGGAGGAGATAATGAGGGATCAGAAAGAGAAAGTCCTCTCATAATTTAAATCAGTAAGAAAACATGTTTTTAATTTCATCTTAAATTATTTGTTATAATATATTTCGCCATTTTTCAAAATTATTAGACAATTAAGAGGTAGATAGAACGTTGTTGTATACGCCATGATGTAATATTCGATGCGTCACGACTTAAAGTTGGTAGATTCTGCGTGAAAGTAAACAATGGGTTGGTTCTTGTGAGTTACGGTTATGTCACGGCGCGATGCAGTAGTAACTCGCGGCGCGAGGCACCGGTAACTCTGTCAGTGTTTGGTAGCAACTCTTACGGCGCGAGGCAGTAACTTATATGGCGCGAGGCAGCAGTGATTCTCTGGGTGTGAGGCAGTGACTTAGGCGGCGTGAGGCAGCAGTGATTCTCAGGGTATGAGGCAGTGACTTACACGGCGTGAAGCAGCAGTGATTCTCAGGGTGTGAGGCAGTGACTTACACGGCGTGAGGCAGCAGTGATTCTCAGGGTGTGAGGCAGTGACTTACACGGCGTGAGGCAGCAGTGATTCTCAGGGTATGAGGCAGTGACTTACACGGCGTGAGGCAGCAGTGATTCTCAGGGTGTGAGGCAGTGACTTACACGGCGTGAGGCAGCAGTGATTCTCAGGGTATGAGGCAGTGACTTACACGGCGTGAGGCAGCAGTGATTCTCAGGGTGTGAGGCAGTGACTTACACGGCGTGAGGCACCAGTGATTCTCAGGGTGTGAGGCAGTGACTTACACGGCGTGAGGCAGCAGTGATTCTCAGGGTGTGAGGCAGTGACTTACACGGCGTGAGGCAGCAGTGATTCTCAGGGTGTGAGGCAGTAACTCGTGGCGCGAGACAGTAAGCGCAGCAGTGGTGGTAACTCGCGTGTTTATCATTGTCTTCGTCTCTTTCATTAATATTATAGAGTTCATTATGCAAATTCTGCTGCCATGGTTGAGTTACTAGCGATGGTGGTAGTAGTGGTGGTGCTAGCGATGGTGGTAGTAGTGGTGGTGCTAGCGATGGTGGTTGTTGAGATTTTTTGGCCTTACCTGCTGTGTTTAAGTTATTATAATTATAAACACTTAGCTGATAAATGACAGCAAATCGTCTACACAGCCGCCCCTGCAGACGAGGTCTAGAAGCTGTCGAAACCATCACAACAGTGGGCTGTCAAGAGATACAATTTGTAAGTATAAATTACCCCTAGGGGGTGTTATGTCAGCATATTTCATTCGATGATGGCTGACATAATACTTACTTGTTTGGACTCAAAAGTCCACACCTTACTGCCGATTATAGGTTGATTACAAACTCCTTGTGACTCAAGAATTGCGCAATCCCCCGATCTACAAGAAATTCGTAACATATCTTGCTCTTTGTAACGTGAGCTATGGTGTTCTCAACACCTTCGACAGATATCGGTGACTTGATAGAAGCTGAAGTGTCCTTGGATGTCCACGTCTTCCATTGTCTAGGAAACGCACACTGGTACACTATGTTCCACAAGATTCGTCTTTATTGTTCACAATGTATCACAAGAGAAGCTGATCACACTTCTCTAAAGTGTTTGTGCTAGAGACACTTTGTTCACGCTAACGCACAGATCTCCTGGCGTCAGTGTCACTCTACTTAGAGTCAAAGATAGTCTGGCGTCGTCACACCGCTCCATGCCGTCACTGCCCTAATACACAAAAAAAAAACGCTGACCTAGTACCTTGCATCCTTGTCACCTCCTCGATGAAGCAAAGCAGAATGTTTGTTTCTTGCTGTCTTAAGCAGAAACAACAATGTACACTATTTTTACTATGGTAATAAAGTGGGAGCAGGATTTTCCTTAATTGTCCTGCTAAGTAAGAGATGTACTGTCTCTTATAAAAATACACGTTGTAACACCCCTGCAAGGAGCAGAGGTCACTTGATTACGTGGCATAGCATCTGTGATCAATTACTCACTCTAGCAGTAAACAAGACGCTCGCCCCTTCTGAGTGGCCCCTCAGGGCTGAAAGGGCTGAAGGGGGCTGATACCCCCCTCCTGGAGAAAATTTCTCCACAGTGGTGGTAGTGGTGGTGCTAGCGATGGTGGTAGTAGTGGTGGTGCTAGCGATGGTGGTAATAGTGGTGGTGCTAGTGATGGTGGTAGTAGTGGTGGTGCTAGTGATGGTGGTAGTAGTGGTGGTGCTAGCGATGGTGGTAGTAGTGGTGGTGCTAGCGATGGTGGTAGTAGTGGTGGTGCTAGCGATGGTGGTAGTAGTGGTGGTGCTAGCGATGGTGGTAGTAGTGGTGGTGCTAGTGGTGGTGGTAGTAGTGGTGGTGCTAGTGATGGTGGTAGTAGTGGTGGTGCTAGTGATGGTGGTAGTAGTGGTGGTGCTAGCGATGGTGATAGTAGTGGTGGTGCTAGCGATGGTGGTAGTAGTGGTGGTGCTAGCGATGGTGGTAGTAGTGGTGGTGCTAGCGATGGTGGTAGTAGTGGTGGTGCTAGTGATGGTGGTAATAGTGGTGGTGCTAGTGATGGTGGTAGTAGTGGTGGTGCTAGTGATGGTGGTAGTAGTGGTGGTGCTAGCGATGGTGGTAGTAGTGGTGGTGCTAGCGATGGTGGTAGTAGTGGTGGTGCTAGCGATGGTGGTAGTAGTGGTGGTGCTAGCGATGGTGGTAGTAGTGGTGGTGCTAGTGATGGTGGTAGTAGTGGTGGTGCTAGCAATGGTGGTAGTAGTGGTGGTGCTAGCGATGGTGGTAGTAGTGGTGGTGCTAGCGTTTGTGGTAGTAGTGGTGGTGCTAGCGATGGTGGTAGTAGTGGTGGTGCTAGCGATGGTGGTAGTAGTGGTGGTGCTAGCGATGGTGGTAGTAGTGGTGGTGCTAGCGATGGTGGTAGTAGTGGTGGTGCTAGCGATGGTGGTAGTAGTGGTGGTGCTAGTGATGGTGGTAGTAGTGGTGGTGCTAGCAATGGTGGTAGTAGTGGTGGTGCTAGCAATGGTGGTAGTAGTGGTGGTGCTAGCGATGGTGGTGGTAGTGGTGGTGTTGCAACCCTTGAATGGGTTACAATGTATATGATGTATATGTATATAATGTAGATTATCTTTTCATATAATTTTATATTGCTTATATTTGCGATAATAGCTAATTCGTAAATATATTGCTTTATATTATTATTTGACTTAGTTACTTTTGTTAGGTAGGATGTAACATATTATGTGCTCATAGTTCAAGTCTTGATTGTCTAACTACTGTAATTATCGCATGTGGCTCGTTACTCTGCCGGCTTCTCGTTGTTGCTGGGCAGCAACTGTCCGGAGAGCTATCACGTGATAGAAAGGGGGGGTGATCTCACCTCGCCTGAAGTATTCAGTCTGGTCTAGACTCTCTTGGTGGTTGGACGTATTCCTGACAAGTGCCTAACTCTCCCTTATAAGCCCTTGTTGGAAGATCATCTCTTGTCTCATTATTGTTTTAGGTTCTGGAGACTCTGTTCACAGAACATTGTATAGACTTAGTGATTTTCGACGTTGTACTGAGGTTGTGTGTCGCATAGACATTCTGAGCAACTCAGGTCCTGAGCTGTAGCTTCTGACCTAATTTGTACTGGTATCTGTGTATTGTCACAGTCGGGGATTTTCTTATGCTGAACTTAGATTCAGTGTTATGGGAGTTTTGTGACTTTTGTGGAGGATCTGCAGATGGTCCCTACTTAGTGTTGTTATATTATCTCCTTGATCCTGATTGTGTCTCAGTTGCTTGTTATATTGCTATTGGGCTTAGCGCTCTTTTTATTGTTCAAGCAGACTGTTCTGATTGCCAGTTGGTCAAGAAGTTAGTTTATTTGATGAAGTTTATTTGAGGACTTTGTCAGTCACTTGTTTAAGTCTAGTCGAGTCGTGAGACATAGTGAACTACTTAGAGCACTTACACACATACACATAAACTTATTTGTATATTGTATTATTAAATGTTAATGTACCAGACGGTACTTAAGACTTATAAATGTGATATGTGCTTTCAGCAAAATAATACTGTACACGAGAGAAGTGATTATTCTTTTTTTGTTGATATTGATTTAATTTAATTTGATATGTGCCTAGACAGCTTAATGATTAATAAATTTATTAAATTTTAATTATTCTAGTTAGTAGCCTACCAGTTGTAATCCTGAAGCACTATTGAATCATACTCAATTCTTATGGATAATTGGACAAGGATGCTGACTAATTGTTATGAAAACCCAGTAACAGGCTGGATGCTAGAAGGGCAATCCTTTCTAGTATTTACTGGATATCTCTAAGTTTTTTAGAATCGCATTTTTCGTAACAAATGGGGGCCTGTCCGGGAGGCTCTTGATCCAAGGTGTTGGAGAAATTGTCTAGTTTGACATACTAGTAACTCTATGATCAAACACTTTGAGTACTTTCCTAATCTGAAGACTTTGAATTTAGTCTTGTACAACATAATACGTGGATGTATGTACTTGACTGAGTCTCTTGATCCAAGGAGATGGAAATACTGTTTATGAGTTCTAGCTCTAAGACCACCAACACTAAAATTCCTATTAGGATTATAGTTTCCCATAATCGCTCTCTCGTAGTACACTTATTTTTGTGATGTATGCCAAAGTGAAACAGTTAATTGATACTCTGACTTTGTCTGAGTTGAGTACATTAAAACTTCAGATGTGTTGGCGAGTAGCCAAATATCTCAGTGTGACGTATAACAGGAATTACACCACAGAAACTGTCAGAGCATTAATTAAAGATATATTGTTTCCTGCTCATACAGAGATGTCTGATTATGATTCAGATTCAGAAAGCCTAGTGTCACAATTAGGAAGTATAACTATTTGATGACATAGAAGAAAGAGCAACTAAGGCAGAAGTGAGCCTAGTGTCTGAGCCTAGTGTAGCTCAGTTCTCGCTCACGCCTTCCCAACACACTGACACAATAGTATAGAGTGTAGCTGGTAGTATGACTCGGTCTCATACTAGTACCGTGTATGCTACACCTGTATCTACTTATCCTAGACCAGATCTAGACTCTAGGGATGGCTGGACAAGGTGCCCGACCTAAGGACCGTCCAGAAAGATGTGTTAATTTCCCCACTCCTCCATTACCTACTGGTCCTATCTCTCAGGAACAGTTTGAGAGGTTTGAACGCCTCATTATGTTGCAGACTGCACAAATAGAGGCACAGAGGAAATTGAACAAAGATTTCCAGAGAGAAAATGTTCGTCTTGGAAGACAACAGACTGATAGATCACAGGACGCATTTAATGTGCAGAAAGCTGCATCAATGGTTCCTAAGTTTTTTGAAAGTGACTTAGACACCTATTTTGATGTGTTTGAGAACCAGGTATGTGCTATGAACTGGCCACGTAAGCACTGGGCTACCTTGTTGCACACAGCTTTGATAGGAAGAGCTCAAACTTGTACTGCTGCTTTACCATTTGCTAAGTACATTAGTTATGATACTGTCAAGCAAACTATTCTAGAGACATATAACTTGTTACCTGTAAGTTATCAACGTGCATTTCGTACATTACAACGACGGCAAGATCAAACTTGTGTAGAGTTTGCTTGTGAGAAAAAAGTTGCAGTTGAGAGATGGTGGAGGTCTGCCAAGTGCAATAACTACGACAGCCTTGTTCAGTTGTTACTACACGAAGAGTTTAACAACTGTATGTCTGCTGACATACAAGAATATCTGATCGATCATACTACCTCGGATATTCTGGAAACTGCAGCATTAGCAGACAATTACGAGATTTCTCACAAACTTGTATGTACTAAAACACAGAGAAACAAGGTAACTAAAAATTGTCCTAGAAGTTGGCAACCTAAATCAGCTGCTCATTGCCGGCCTGATGTATCTGCTACTGTAACTTCTCGTACCTTTACCAGGAAAACTCACAATCCTGAATCTGTCTCTGTGGCTAGACAGAAATTTGATATCGAGAAGAAGTTAAATGTACCTATTGTAACAGAAAAGGACATGCTATAGAGTATTGCTATAAATTAGAAAGAGATACGAGAAGCAGTCGTATGGCTGGCGCCCCCACACAAGTCGTATCCTCTTCCGAGCAACAAAGGCACCAAAATCCTAGTAATGCCTCTGATCCCACTGTTTTAGATAATGTTACTCAGAACAGATGACTAGCGTCTGAAAGTGTATCTGATGAAAAGATTCGTTCAGCGATGAGCCCTTACTTTTCGAGAGGTAAAGTAGGATTTGACGAATCACATCTAACTGAGATAATTACTTTCAGAGACACTGGCAGTTATCTCACGTTATTAAGAGAAGATGTACTGCCCATAACTGATGGTACCTATTGCAAGATAGATGTATTGTTAGAAGCCTATGGTGGGGCTGTTATAAAAGTACCTCTGCACAAAGTTTACATTGAAACAAGCTATTATACTGGTCATATTTCAGTGGGTATATCCAGTGGTGTATTTCCCATCAGGTCAGTAGACTTGTTGATAGGGAACGATATCCTTCATGCTGGTATATGTAAAGAACCACTTGTGATTGATAATAACACTGATGATAATTATGCCATTAAAGATTGTAGAAAGAAGCCTATTTTATTTCCTCTCAGCGCAATTACTAGAGCTATGTCAAAGATACGACAACCATCCTTGTCTCCTGTTGAGTTAGTGGATGACAATGATTTGGGCTTGAATATGTTGTTCAGTGACGCTCTGCCCCCAGGATCATTAACACTGGCTCCCCCCGGTCATCAACCTAGTCAGGACACAACTGACGTTAAATTTCTTACTCATGATGATTTAATCAAGGATCAGTTTGTTGATCAGTCACTGGAAAGACTGAGAGATATAGCAGTTACTGAGAGTGAGAGTGAAGCAAAGGATCTCGATAATTGTTACTTTTATAGTAACGGTGTACTGATGGAGAAAAATACATGCAAGTTGTCAGCTGATAGTGTTTCCACCACAGTCAAGCATCTCGTAGTGTTACCAGTTACATTTCGTGAACAAGCCATTGATTTTGCTCACAATAGTCCCATTGGAGGACATTTGGGTGTCAATAAGACACTCGGTAAACTGGCAAAACATTTTACTTGGCCAAAGATGAAGGAAACAGTAGCTGATCATGTGCGACATTGCCACGTGTGTCAAGTGACAGGCAAGCCAGCACACACACCTCCACCTGCACCTCTCATTCCTATCACCCTGGATGGTGAACCATTCTCACGTCTTATTATTGATTGTGTTGGTCCTTTGCCTAGAACCAAACTAGGAAACCAATACTTATTTACTATTATGGACGCTGCAACACGCTATCCCGAAGCTATTCCTATGAGAAAAATTAATGCTCGTGCTATTGTGAGAGCGCTGATGAAATTTTTCTCCCAGGTTGGATTGCCACGAGAGATACAATCAGATCAGGGATCTAATTTCACTTCTAAGATCTTTCAAGAAGAATTATCCCACCTAGGAATAAAGTCTGTACTTTCAACCAGCTATCATCCACAGTCACAAGGTGCTCTAGAGAGATTTCATCAGACATTGAAGTCCATGATGAGAGCTTATTGTGAACATTTTTCTATAGACTGTTCTCTATGAGAGAAAGTGAGCAAGAAAGTCTCGGGTTTAGTCCATTTGAATTAATATTCGGACACCAAGTGCGTGGTCCTCTCGCAGTGTTAATAGACGTGTGGACAGGTAAATCAGATCCATCATTGAGCACTTCACCTTCATTAATGCAGCAACATTTGGCAGCCGCTAGAGAGCTAGCTTCGAAAAACCTAGTTTCAGCCCAAGCTAGAATGAAGCAACATTATGACAAGCGTGCTGTCTTTCGCTCTTTTAAAGCAGGAGATAAGGAGATGGCTCGGAAATTAGTACTAGGTCATGCTCTGCAAGCCAGGTATGATGGTCCCCTGGAAGTAGTGAAAAGGCTTAGCGACATAAATTATTTGGTACGTATGCCTGGGAAAAAGAAATCTGATCATGTGTACCATGTTAACCAGATTAAGACATACTATGCTAGTCCTCTACCTACTACATCTATTCTTCCTAGGACAGAGGAAGAAAACGTCAGTCTACCTGACATCTCTAGAGGTATAGAGGTGCCTTTAGAAAATTCAGTGACTCTACAATCACTAGACATTTTTCTTAGTAATCTTGGGATTGATAAAGCTGGTGATATTAAAAACATGATTTTGCATTTCCCTGAATTGTTCGGTGATGTTCCTAAACATTGTACTCTGGGTGTACATGACGTTGATGTACAGGGAGCATCACCCATTAAGCAATCACCATATAGGATGAGTCCAACGAAGCATAAAGCATTGAGAGAAGTGGTTGATTTTCTGTTATCTCACGGACTTATTGAACGCAGTAAAAGTCCATGGGCATCTCCATGTATTTTAGTGCCTAAACCTGACGGTAGTTTCAGGATGTGCACTGATTACAGAAAAGTGAACTCTGTCACCTTGCCTGATGGTTATCCTCTACCTCGCATTGACGACCTTATTGACCGTGTGTCAGGAGCCCAGTTTGTCAGCTGTTTAGATCTCTTACGAGGCTATTATCAAGTCCCGCTTACTGAATGTGCTCAAGAAATATCTGCTTTTACTGTTCAAGATGGATTGTTTAACTACCTCGTCACCCCCTTCGGCCTATGTAACGAGGCTTCTTCATTCCAACGTATAATGAACGAGTTGACCCACAACTTAGGAGTAGAAGCCTACCTTGACGACTTAGTGGTGTACAGTGACGAGTGGGAACAGCACTTGACGCATCTCAGAGCATTGTTCGAGAGACTGGCGCACTACAGCTTCACTGTTAACTTAGCTAAATGTAGTTTTGGTCAAGCCAAGATTACCTATCTAGGCTTTTGTATCGGCCAAGGTGAGGTTGCTCCTATTGAGGCTAAGGTTCGTGCAATTTCTGAATTTCCAGTGCCACTGGATAGGAAGGGAGTACAGAGATTCCTGGGTATGGCAGGATATTATCGCAGGTTCCGTCCAAACTTTTCTCAGATTGCAGCTCCTCTCACTGAGCTGACTAGTAGTAAAGTTCAGTTCATCTGGACTAGAGATTGTTCAGACTCGTTCAAAAGGTTGAAACGTTTGCTCTCCTCTGCTCCTGTGTTGAAGAGTCCTAATTTCAGTCTTCCCTTCTTTTTACTTATAGATGCGAATGGTTATGCAGTGGGCGCTGTGCTGCTCCAACAGTCAACATTCACTGACATTCTCCATCCTATATGTTACTATTCTTCTAAGCTTAAACGACACCAGAAAAATTATGCCACTATTGAGAAAGAGGCTCTAGCTCTTGTGGTGTCCTTGGAACATTTTGACGTGTATTTGGGCACTTTCCCATTTAAAATTAACGTTTTTTCAGACCACAATCCACTCACTTATATAAATACTATGAAGAGTAAGAATGCTAGGATCATGAGGTGGGCATTCAGAATCCAACCTTATTCTATTAGTATAAAACACATAAGTGGTCATTGTAATGTAATTGCTGACGCTCTGTCACGTCCTTAATAATTATCAGTTACATTAAATTAACGTAATTTTATGCCCAAATACCTTTTGTTACTTACTATGTCAAAGTCAGTAAAGTAACGTAATCTCTCCAGCCCATGTTAATTATGTATACTCTTGTCATGTCTAATTATGTTATTTATATATTTACAGTATTGTTGATATATGTGGGAGGAGACAGAAGCTGAGTGTTGAGTTTGTAGTGTTGTGTGGGCGATGTTACTGAGTGGCAGAACAGTCCTGCCGCAGATTCCCCCCTCACTACACACCTTAAGCTGTTTCATACTCAGATGTCGATACTGCATAGCATTCCACAACCATTACTTAAGAGTGGAATGCCATCCCCTGTCTATAGCACGAGACTATTATTTATATGCAGTCTCCACTACTATGATCAAGCCTCACCGTGTCATGCTTGTCTACGCTATCCTGTCTCTACACTGATGTACATAACCATGAGTATGCAGAGATACGATACTGTGTACTGCCCTAGTACTAGGGGCATATCTTAGTGATATAGACACTGAAATTATAAAATGCTTGGCACAAGAGTGACTAGATTTTTATATTAAATTGTTATTAAAGTGACATGAGTAATCAGTAATAATGTAAAAGACATTAACGCAACTCCTAGTGTGACCGTTTGTCGTGTTGGGGGGTGTTGCAACCCTTGAATGGGTTACAATGTATATGTATATGTATATAATGTATATTATCTTTTCATATAATTTATATTGTTTATATTTGCGATAATAGCTAAATCGCAAATATATTGCTTTATATTATTATTTGACTTAGTTACTTTTGTTAGGTAGGATGTAACATATGTGCTCATAGTTCAAGTCTTGATTGTCTAACTACTGCAATTATCGCTTGTGGCTCGTTACTCTGCCGGCTTCTCGTTGTTGCTGGGCAGCAACTGTCCGGAGAGCTATCACGTGATAGAAAGGGGGGGTGTTCTCACCTCGCCTGAAGTATTCAGTCTGGTCTAGACTCTCTTGGTGGTTGGACGTATTCCTGACAAGTGCCTAACTCTCCCTTAAAGGCCCTTGTTGGAAGCTCGTCTCTTGTCTCATTATTGTTTTAGGTTCTGGAGACTCTGTTCACAGAACATTGTACAGACTTAGTGATTTTCGACGTTGTACTGAGGTTGTGTCGCATAGACACTCTGAGCAACTCAGGTCCTGAGCTGTAGCTTCTGACCTAATTTTTAC
>NC_091295.1:65470035-65477535 GCF_038502225.1 Cherax quadricarinatus | reverse complement strand
AGTTTTGATGGAGCTGCAGAACTTTGACACACAGGAGAGCTGGAGAAACAGCGTTGAGAGAGTTTCAGAGCTGTGTGACACAGAGAAGAGCTGGAGAAACAGCGTTGAGAGAGCTTCAGAGCTGTGTGTCACAGAGGAGAGCTGGAGAAACAGCGTTGAGAGAGTTTCAGAGCTGTGTGACACAGAGAAGAGCTGGAGAAACAACGTTGAGAGAGCTTCAGAGCTGTGTAACACAGAGGAGAGCTGGAGAAACAGCGTTGAGAGAGTTTCAGAGTTGTGTGTCACAGAGGAGAGCTGGAGAAACAACGTTGAGAGTTTCAGAGCTGTGTGACACAGGAGAGCCGGAGAAACAGCGTTGAGAGAGTTTCAGAGCTGTGTCTACCGAAGCTGGAGAAATGCAACGCTTGAGGTTTCAGTTTGGAGTCAGTGCAGGTGACACAGGAGAGCCGGAGAAACAGCGTTGAGAGAGTTTCAGAGCTGTGTGACACAAATGTGTTTAGTTTACGTAGATTGTATTCTTTTACCAGCCTCATGACATGGTAACGGAGATCTGACTGGGAGAGCAAGGCCATCAGAGGCCAGGGTAGCGGACCTCTGTCAGAACCAGTCCACCAGACAGAATATCGAGCCTCTGCCCATCAGAAGCAAACTACCAAGCAGACAGTCGTGCCCATCAGAACGGTCTGAGAGGAGTGTATACGGAAGAGTTAATTACGAGAAAAAATGAGAGCGAGGGAAATTGCTTCTATTCACCCTCAGCCGTTCTGAAGATGTGTTATTATCTCTCTCTGTCTCTCTCATCTCTTCTTCCACCTCTCTTCCAGCTTTCCCACTCTGATTCTCTCTCTCTCTCTCTCTCTCTCTCTCTCTCTCTCTCTCTCTCTCTCTCTCTCTCTCTCTCTCTCTCTCTCTCTCTCTCTCTCTCTCTCTCTCTCTCTCTCTCTCTCTCTCTCTCTCTCTCTCTCTCTCTCTCTCTCTCTCTCTCTCTCTCTCTCTCTCTCTCTCTCTCTCTCTCTCTCTCTCTCTCTCTCTCTCTCTCTCTCTCTCTCTCTCTCTCTTTTTTACACAGGGTTTGACAAGGTTAGGTTAGGGATCCCTAGCTTTATTGACAAGCTATTTACAGGTTAAGGATTAGAACATAAGAACATAAGAATATAGGAACACTGCAGAAGGCCTACTGGCCCATGCGAGGCAGGTCCTTATCAAAACGACCTCTGATAAATTAGACACATGTGCAACTCTTGGGTATCTTTATTGAGGAAACGTTTCGCCACACAGTGGCTTCATCAGTCCATACAAAGGAGAATCTTGAAGAATAGGAGGAGAATGAGGTAATCAGTCCCTCAACCTTGAGTCGATGTGGTCAGTCCATCAATCTTGAATAGAATACGTATTCTATTCAAGATTGATGGACTGACCACATCGACTCAAGGTTGAGGGACTGATTACCTCATTCTCCTCCTATTCTTCAAGATTCTCCTTTGTATGGACTGATGAAGCCACTGTGTGGCGAAACGTTTCCTCAATAAAGATACCCAAGAGTTGCACATGTGTCTAATTTATCAACATGTCGGTTCTCTGAACCATTCATCTAAAAACGACCTCTACCTAAAGCTACCCAAGAAATAACTCCCGTACCCAATGACACCATTCAAACCCAGCCCTCCCACTCATATATTTGTCCAGTCTCTTCTTAAAGCTACCCAAGGTCCTAGCCTCTATCACCCCACTGGGAAGACTGTTCCACCCATCTACAACTCTGTTAGAAAACCAGTACTTACCTATGTCCTTTCTAAATCTAAATTTATCCAACTTAAATCCATTATTTCTGGTTCTTACCTGGTTCGACACCCTCAGTACTTTATTAATATCTCCCTTGTTTATGCCCGTCATCCACTTATACACTTCAATGATATCTCCCCTCATTCTACGCCTCTCCAGAGAGTGGAGATTTAAGGCTATCATCATACGAGAGATTCCTTACACAGTAAATCATTTTAGTCATTCTTCTCTGTATGTTCTCTAATGGGTCTATATCCATCCTGTAGTAAGGAGACCAAAACTGAGCAGCATAATCTAAATGAGGCCTCACTAGTGATGTATAGAGCTGTAAAATAACTTTTGGACTTCTGTTATTTATACTTCTTGAGATAAATCCAAGTAATCTGTTGGCCTTGTTGCGCATCTTTTGGCCTTGATTCGTAATTTTATTGGCAAGCTAAGAGCTGTTACCTACCTCAGCTCATTTGAAAGCATTTTTATTGTTATGAGACATATAAGTAGGGAATAGGATGAAGTTGGAGCCATCTGTAGGCCAGCATTTTCATTTGATCAACTGACTTTATCTCGTTGACATCATTATGCTGTACGAATGTGTTCCATACTCGAGTCATCCTGGGTATATAGGATCTCAGATGGAGTGATGTTCTGGAGAAGGGTACAGCCAGAGTGAAGTTGCTGCTTTCTGCCCGTCTTGTGGCATAAAAGCTTGTTTCACGCTGTCCTCGAAGTGGATCCAAGTGTGGTACTTTGACAATATTGGCCTTGTACATAACAATAAGGCCACCCACATCTCTCCTGTGTTGAAGGCTCTGCTGAAATGACAGGTCTATCCAGGATGGGTCCAGGCGAGAGATGAGACGTCTTGCTCTGTTCTCTACTCTGTCAAGCAGTCGCACATAAGAGGGAGGGGGGGGTAGGCAAACCAAGAAAGTGGAGCATACTCAAAGTGTGAGCGTACTTGTGCCTCGTACAGAATCTTGCAACCCCTACTGTCAAGCAGATGCGAGATACGGCGAAGTGCTGTAAGCTTCCTGGCTGCCTTGTTTACAAGATTTACAACATGGTTCTTCATGGTTAGTTTGGAGTCAGATTTCACCCCAAGGATATCAACTTCTTCTCCAGGTGCCAACACCCTCCCATTCATCCTTACTACTGCACCAGCATTACCATCATGGTGCCTAGAGACGACCATCATTTGCGTTTTCTCAGGTGCAAATGTTACTTGCCATCTATTTCCCCAAGCTGATATAGCTCTTAGCTGGTGATTGATGTAGCTTAGAGCAGCTGGCATTTCTTCTCTTGGATAAGTGAATGTCAGTGTACAATCGTCTGCATATGCATGTGATTCTGGGATGAGATGAAGAAGGTCGTTAAAGTAGACATTCCATAACAATGGTCCCAGCACGCTTCCTTGTGGAACACTTGCCCGAATAGGATGTCTTGCTGATTCCGTTCCATTGAGAACTACACTTAGAAATCTACCATGAAGGTAATCACTGAGGAGACATAGCGTAGAGCCTGCAATTCCCAGTGCTTGAAGTTTTGCTAAGAGGCCCTGGTGCCACACCCGGTCGAAAGCACCAGCAATGTCCAGTTCTACCACACAGCTGACTTTGGATTCATCCAGTGACTGGTGCCACTTAGTGGAGAGGTTTAACAACAGATCAGCAGCAGAGGAACCTTTCCTGAAGCCATATTGACGATCACAAAGTAGTGAGCGGTTGTCAAAAAGCTCTGTCATTTGTCTTGAGATTATTGTCTCAAGGATCTTACCAGTGATTGACAGAAGTGACTGATCTGTAGTTGCTGATTTCTGCTCTGCTCTTCTTTTTTGTGAACAGGGACTACATTTGCCTCTTTCCATAGAGAGGGCCATTTACACTGGACTAGGCAGTGCTGAAAGATGCGAGTTAGAGGTGCTGCTAGCTGGTCTGCACATCTTCTCAGCAATCTTGGGCTCAACTTGTCTGGGCCCATAGCCTTTTCTTGGTCAAGCGATTTAAGAAGGAAATGCACCTCCTCCTGCCTTATTGTCACCACTGACAGTTTTGACACAGTTCTTGCATCTAGCCAAGGAGGGTCCCTTGCTGGATCAGGAACTTGCATTTTGGTAGCAAAGTGTTCAGCAAAGAGGTCCGCCTTCTCTTGACTACTAGTAGAGGTGGTCCCATCCTGTCGATTTAGAGGTGGAATGAGTCCATCAGGCAGATAACCTTGTCTGTCCTTGACCAGGGACCACCAGGTTTTGGAGCCTACCTTACCTGATGCTAGCTTTCTTTTAGTGTCCACCTCCCATTTAGCAATGGCCCACTTTTGAACGTCACCCATATGCCTACAAGCTTGCCTGTGCAAGTTCCTGTTATAGGTGGTAGGATGTCTCTTATACCTTCGCCATGCTTTGTACTTAGCAGTAGCAGCCTCTCTACAACGAAAGCCAAACCAAGGCTGATCTGTAGGCTTCGTCACATATTGCCGATGAGGAATGTGTTCTTGTTGTAGATTAAGGATGTGTCCAGTGAAGGCTTTCACTTGGTTGTCAACATCCCCTTGGAGAAGAGCATTCCAATCGGTGGTGGCGAGCTCAGAGCAAAGGGCTGGCCAATTACCTCTTTCCCATAGCCAGGTTGTGCGTGTGGACTCCTCACCTCGTTCTGTAGGGATCTTAAGTGTCGTAAAAACAGCCTTGTGGTTAGACGATCCAACATAGCCGAGGGGTTGACAAGTGACTATGCCTTCTGCCAGATCACTCACTACTGGGTCAAGGGAGGAGCCAGAGATGTGAGTAGGGAAATCAACAAAGTTTCTCTCTCTCTCTCTCTCTCTCTCTCTCTCTCTCTCTCTCTCTCTCTCTCTCTCTCTCTGTCTCTCTCTCCCTCTCCCTCTCTCCCTCTCCCTCTCTCTCTCTGTCTCTCTCTCTCTCTCTCTGTCACTCTCTCTCTCTCTCTCTCTCTCTGTCACTCTCTCTCTCTCTCTGTCTCTCTGTCTCTCTCTTCTCTGTCTCTCTGCCCTGTCTCTGTCTCTCTCTCTCTCTCTCTCTCTCTCTCTCTCTCTCTCTCTCTCTCTCTCCCTCCTCTTTCCCAGTTCTTATAAGACAGTAATATGAATAATATAGAACCTGATTTGCATACCAAAGGAGAAACTCACTGGACTGAAACAAGACTAACTAATTCTCACCCAATTGACTTATAATCCTCAGTCATCTGAGAGTTACACGTCCTCAGGGCGGCTCTTATTATAGACTCTTAGCTTGTGTAGCTTGTGTTATTATAGTTACTGTTAACTTGTATTATAGGTACTTTTAGCTTTATTGTAGTTGTTATGATTGCAGTCGCTGTAGTTATAGTTGTGGTTGACGTTGTGATTGTGGTCGTGATGAAATGGTTTTGAAAACCGACAAATTGAAGATTGAGACACTTATGCAACATACGGGAATCTTTACTGAGGAAACGTTTCGCCACACAGTGGCTTCATCTGTCCAATACAAAGCAGAAAGGTGTAAAGAGAGGAGGAGTTTGAGGTAATCAGTCCCTCAGCCTGGAGTCGATGTGTTCAGTCCATCAATCTTGTAGAAAGTACAGCATAGGGCCGTAGATGTGGCTTATATAATGTAGTCAGGTGAGGCGAAGCAGGAGGCGGGGTTGTGATTGTTGTGATCGTGGTTGTGGTTGTGATCGTGGTTGTTATTAAAGATATTAGAATTTGCTATTATTCCTTTTATACTTAATTATGCCATCAATATTGATCACCATCAATATTGATCGCCATCAGTATTGATCACCATCAGTATTGATCACCATCAATACTGACCACCATCAGTATTGATCAGCATCAGTACCGATCACCATCATTATTGATCACCATTAATATTGATCACCATCAATATTGATCACCATCAATATTGATCACCATCAGTATTTATCATCATCAGTATTCATCACCATCAATATTCATCACCATCAATACTGATCACCATCAGTACTCATCACCATTAGTATTGATCACTATCAATATTCATCACCATCAGTATTGATTACTAATACTTTGTATCTCCATGCTTCAGGTTGCTGTCAGGCTTGTGATCCAGGGCGGTGGAGTTAAGGCTGTCAGGTCTTTCACCCTGGCCTATATATGGCTTACACTGTGTGCTCCAGGCCAGACTATCAGGGTTACACAGTGTGGAGATAAAGACACTGTGTGCTCCATGCCAGACTATCCGGGTTACACAGTGTGAAGAAAGGAGTGACTATTTCCCGGTTACAGTGTAGAGACAGTAACTATACAGGTCAGTCGATGTTTGGGAGAAAAAATCATTAATTAAATCCGGGTTGCACTGTGCAGAAATAGTGACTATCAGGGTTATGCGTAGTAAAGATAGCGAGTGATTATATCCGAATTATATTGTGGTGGAGACAAGAGACTATATCAAGGTTATACAGTGTCAAAGTAGAAGTGACTATATCAAGATTACACAGTGTCAAAGAAGAGACTACATCAAGGTTACACAGTGTCAGGGTAGAAGAGACTATATCAAGGTTACACAGTGTCAGGGTAGAAGAGACTATATCAAGGTTACACAGTGTCAGGGTAGAAGAGACTATATCAAGGTTACACAGTGTCAGGGTAGAAGAGACTATATCAAGGTTACACAGTGTCAGGGTAGAAGAAACTATACCAAGGTTACACGGTGTCAAGGTAAAAGAGACTATATTAAGGTTACATAGTGTCAGGGTAGAAGAGACTATATTAAGGTTACACAGTGTCAGGGTAGAAGAAACTATATCAAGGTTACACAGTGTCAGGGTAAAAGAGACTATATTAAGGTTACATAGTGTCAGGGTAGAAGAGACTATATTAAGGTTACACAGTGTCAGGGTAGAAGAGACTATATTAAGGTTACACAGTGTCAGGGTAGAAGAAACTATATCAAGGTTACACAGTGTCAGGGTAAAAGAGACTATATTAAGGTTACATAGTGTCAGGGTAGAAGAGACTATATCAAGGTTACACAGTGTCAGGGTAGAAGAAACTATATCAAGGTTACACAGTGTCAGGGTAAAAGAGACTATATTAAGGTTACATAGTGTCAGGGTAGAAGAGACTATATCAAGGTTACACAGTGTCAAGGTAGAAGAGACTATATCAGAGTTATACAGTGTGAAGACAGCAAGGAGACTGCATCCAGGTTACATTGTGGAGACATAACAAGAGGCTATAACCTGGTTATGTACTGGCTTTACACTGATCTTAAGGTGATTATCTACGGGTGCTACAGTCGAGAGTCTGTATCATGTACACCAACAATTATACAGTAAAAATACAAGAAAATCAGTCGTGAAGATAGCATAAGAGAGATATGATAATTACATTTAAAGTGATTTAAAATATTTAAACGGTTTCTTAAACTTATTGAACAGAAAGAAGAGGGAAAATAAACACTAAAAAATATACTTTGGAAAGAGGAAAGATTAAAGAGAAGAAAGTTGGAAGCAGAGAGAGGACAACAGGAGACTAATGGAGAGTCAGCAACATAAAACAGAGCCAGGAGTACTACTGTTTCTCCCTAGCTTCTGTTAACAGGTAAGGCATACCCTTTTTATTGTTCTTATTAATGTTTAAAATGTATAAACAAAGTGTGTGTAGTCTCCTGTGTGTGTCTGCGGGGGGTTGAACCGTAGCTCTCGGTCAAGTCTTCCGCACCTGTAGTAATTTACACTCAGG
>NC_091295.1:65352535-65465035 GCF_038502225.1 Cherax quadricarinatus | reverse complement strand
GCCGGGCTCAGGGAGTAGGGGAAACTCTCGCGACTCATCAGAGGCATACCAAGGGGTACGAGGTACTGGTTCAGGTGTTATCACTACTAGATATACTAACGTAACAGCCTGTTTGATCAGGCAGTCACCAGACGAGCCTGGCCCACCTCCGGGCTCAGGGAGTAGGGGAAACTCTCGCGACTCATCAAAGGCCTAGCAAGGGTACGAGGTACTGGTTCAGGTGTTATCACTACTAGATATACTATTAGTACTACTGCTAGTAGTGTTAGTACTACTACTGTAGTAGTGTTAGTAATTATACTAATATTATTACTGCTAGTAGTGTTAAGTACAATATACTAGTGGTTGTTGGTACTACTCTTAGTGGTGTTGGATGCTACTGCTATACATTGCTGCTAGTGGTGTTGGTACAAGCTACTACTAGTGATGTTAGTACTACTGTTAGTGATGTTAGTGCTACTGCTAATGCTACTGCTGCTAGTGTGTTAGTATACTGCACTAGTGGTGTTGTGCTACTACTGCTATAATGGTGTTAGTACTGCTACTGCTAGTAGTAGTGATACTGCTACTAATGCTACTGTTGCTGTAGTGTTGTTGCAATACTGCTGCTAGTAGGTGTTGGTGCTGCTACAAATGCTACTGCCACTGAATGGGTGGTGGTCACTGCTATAATACTACTAGTGATAGCAGGTGTTGTTACCCTGCTACTGAGTTGTGTTAGTACTACTACTATTATTTGCTGCTGTAGTGTTATTTGCTACTACTAATGCTTTGCTGCTAGTGTGTTGGTACTGCTACTAACTGCTGCCCAGTGGTGTTGGTACTGCCACTATGCTAGAGTGGTTGGTACTGCTACTGCTCTGCAGAGTAGTGTTGGTTCTCTCTAATGCTGCACTGCTGGTGGTGTTCATACTACTACTAGTAGTGTTAGTACTACTACTACTAGTAGTGTTAGTACTACTACTACTGCTAGTAGTGTTAGTACTACTACTAATACTACTACCACTAGTCGTGTTAGTACTACTACTAGTACTACTAATGATAGCAGTGTTAGTACTACTACTAGTAGTGTTATTACTGCTACTAATACTACTACCACTAGTCTTGTTAGTACTACTACTAATACTACTAATGATAGCAGTGTTAGTACTACTACTAGTAGTGTTAGTACTACTACTAATACTTTACTGCTAGTAGTGTTAGTACTACTACTAATACTTTACTGCTAGTAGTGTTAGTACTACTACTAATACTTTGCTGTGGTATCTTGTCACTGCTACTGCTTTACTGCTGAGTAGTGTTGGGTACTGCTACTTCTGCTGGTGGTGTTGGTACTACTACTACTGCTGCTAGTAGTGTTGGTTCTGCTACTAATGCTACTGCTGCTAGTAGTGTTGGTACTGCTACTGCTAGTAGTGTTAATGCTGCTACTGCTAGTGGTGTTAATACTACTACTGCTGCTAGTGGTGTTGGTGCTACTGCTGCTAGTGGTGTTGGTGCTGCTGCTGGTGGTGTTATGCTACTGCTGGTGTGTTAAGTACTGCTACTGCTGCTGAGTGGTGTGCTGCTGCTAGTAGTGTTGTTAGCTACTGCTGGTAGTGTTGGTGCTACTACTGCTGCTGGTGGTGTTGGTGCTACTGCTAGTAATGTTGGTACTGCTGCTAGTGGTGTTGGTACTACTGCTACTGCTAGTGGTTGGTTAGTGCTACTACTGCTTGCTGGTTAGGTGTTGGGTACTACTGCTAGTAATGTTGGTCCTGCTGCTGGTGGTGTTGGTATGCTACTGCTGCTAGGTGTAGTGTTGGTACTACTGCTGCTGGTGGTGTTAGTGCTACTACTGCTGCTAGTGGTGTTAGTGCTGCTGCTAGTAGTGTTAGCTGCTACTGCTGCTGAAGTGTGTTGTGCTCACTGCACCGGCTGTGGCGTTAAGGTGCTACTGCTAGTGTGTTGGTGCTACTGCTAGGTGGTGGTTGTGCTACTACTGCTGGTAGTGTTGGTGCTACTACTGCTGATGTGGTGTGTTAGTGCTGCTGCTGGTAATGGTGTACTGCTGGTGGTGTTGTGTACTACTGCGTGAGTCTACTGCTGCTGTAGTGGTGTTGTGCTACTGCTGCTAGTAGTGTTGGTGCTACTGCTGCTAATGGTGTTAGTGCTACTACTGCTGCTAGTAGTGTTGGAGTGCACTGCTGCCCAGTGGTGTTAGTGCTGGCAATGGTGGTGGGTGTACTGCTGCTGCTGCCAGTGGTTGTTAGGTACTGCTGCTGCTAGTGGTGTTAGTGCTGCTGCTGGTGGTGTTGGTGCTACTGCACTGTGTGGTGTTGGTGCTGGCTGGTAGGTGTTAGTGCTGCTGCTGCTGCTGTGGTGTGAGTAGCTGCTGCTGTGGTGTTAGTGCTACTGCTGCTGGCTAAGTAGTGTTGTGCTACTGCTGAGTGGTGTTAGTACTGCTGCTGCTGCTAGTGGTGTTGGTGCCTGCTACTGCTGCTAGTGGTGTTGAGTGCTACTGTTGGTGGTGTTGTAGCTGCTGCACTGCTGGCTAGTGGTGTTGTGCTGCTAGCTAATGGTGTTGGTCACTGCTACTGCTGCTGTGGTGTTGGTACTGCTGAGCAGTGTGTTGTGCTACTGCTGCTAAGCTAGTGTGTTGGCTACTGCTGCTGCTGGTGGTGTTGGTGCACTGCTGCTGCTGCTGGTAGGGTGGTTCTACTACTGCTAGTAGTGTTAGTACTACTACTACTGCTAGTAGTGTTAGTACTACTGCTAGTAGTGTTAGTACTACTGCTAGTAGTGTTAGTACTACTACTACTGCTAGTAGTGTTAGTACTACTACTACTGCTAGTAGTGTTAGTACTACTAATAACATTGTATAGTGTTAAACTTAGTTTTATCTCGAATTTAGGCATTGCGAATTCTGAGGATCACAGCAGCGGACCATAGCTGAGGATCACAGCTGAGGATTACAGCTGAGGATTACAGCTGAGAATCACAGCTGAGGATCACAGCTAAATATCATAGACTAGGATCACAGCAGAACAGTAAAGCTTGAGTATCACAGCTGAGGATCACAGCTGAGGGTTACAGCTGAGGATCACAGCTGAGGATCACAGCTGAGGATTACAGCTGAGTATCACAGCTGAGGATCACAACTAATAATCCTAGACTAACTCACACATTGCAATTTGCACGAAAGGATCACAAAAAATGAGATCCATTTTGAAAACTTAGTAATAACTTAGTATAACTTAGTTTCTTATACTCGGATAATCAACATTTTCAATTTCCTGCAAAATGTCAGCAAAAAAAATTAGATAAGCATAAGACATTGGTAAGGGATTTGCACTGGTTAAAGTTACATTGGTAAGGGATTTGCACTGGTTAAAGTTACATTGGTAAGGGATTTGCACTGGTTAAAGTTACATTGGTAAGGGATTTGCACTGGTTAATGTTACATTGGTAAGGGATTTGCACTGGTTAATGTTACATTGGTAAGGGATTTGCACTGGTTAAAATTACATTGGTAAGGGATTTGCACTGGTTAAAGTTACACTGGTAAGGGATTTGCACTGGTTAAAGTTACACTGGAAAATTATCCGATCTTAATGAAGATTCTTTTTAGATTAGTGCGGCAATCTATTAAAACTGAGAAGGGAGGGAGAATAAGAGAACAGAGGAAGAGTAAGGAAGAGGAAGAGAAAGAGGAAAGAACTTAAGGAAAGAGGGAGTATGGTGTGTGAGAGAGACAGACACACACACACACACACACGGGGTTAGTGTGTAAACTCCCAGCCAGGGTACAGGCAAGCTGTATATCAATTATATGGAGATGAGGACAGAACCTGACCCCTTGATCAGTACGTGGGTTCTGCTGTTATATGACTTCCCCCATATCTCTCTCAACTCTGATGGCCTCGTTTGCCCTGCTGACCTGGGGACAACGAGGTTAACCCTCCATATTATACAAGAAATGTGCAGTGTTGCTCGTGGAGACGGGTAGAATCAGTCCAAAATAGATTGGAATCCGTTAGGTAACAGATTGTAACCCTCTGACGCGGAGGAGTGGATAGATTTTAGCACGGTTATAATAAGAGATAGTTTCTAACTCTGGCATCACGGGAAATACATAGTTTCTAACTCACCGTGAGAGTCTGTAACTCTTGTTACAGTTAGTGTATTAATTAATGATACAGAATGTTTGATTACGGAGAGAGAGATAGAGAGACTTAAGATGCAGGCACGTGTGTTGTGCCGAGTTTCTAATATTCAGTGGCACCCGGCGCCAAGCTTCCTTCCAGCCTAACATCTCTGTCTGGTAGCTAGGACCGGTAGCTAAGACTGGTAACTAGGACTAGTAACCAAAACTGGGATCCGGGAATCAGGACTGGAAGCCTATTATTTATAGTGTATATTGTAAGAATTTGTAATCTGTCTGGTAATGTTTTCTTGCAATCCAAACTGGGACTTAAATTCACCACCTCCTAGAACCAGTTTCTTAGAATCAGCGTCCTAGAACCAGTAACTAGAACCAGAGTAGTAGGACCGGTATCTTGGTGCACTATATAGCTGCTGGACAAATGTCCACCCTCCTAGGAATCAGGCTAGGGTCGAAATATTGCACACCCAGCAAGGAGACACATGCGGATATCTGTTATAGAAGTTCCTCCATCCAGTGGCTTTATGAATACAAATTCAAGAACATAATTGGAACTATATACGAAAGATCAGGTTATCAGTCCCTCAGTTCTACTGTCTTCCAGTTATGTACTTGAATGTATATTGATAAAGCCACTGGATACCGAAACGTCTACAGTAAAGATTCCCAGATGTTGCATGTGTCTAATTCTTCACCTTGTCGGTATTGTGTACCTGGTGGCTAAAGCTCTCGCTTCACACGGCGAGGGTCTGGGTTCGAGTTCCAGCCAGGGTAGAAACATTGGGCGTGTTTCTTCACCCATCAGTAAATGGGTACCTGGGTGTTAGTTGACTGGTGTGGGTCGCATCCTGGGACACTGACCTAATTTGCGGGCAATGCTCAGCATAACAAGCGGCTTTCTATATAGTAGTATGTCATTGATGTCAACTATGGTCTGTATACCTTGTACATGTACTTGTAGAAATAAAGATATTATTATTATTATTATACATATTATTATACATATACAAGAGGAAGGTAGCCAAGGAGCAACTGGAGGGCCGCATAGCATTGACACTAAGAGTGAAAATAACTAACACTGTTGAACACAAAGATGATTCGTGGTTCGCGCGTCTCCCCGCGGGTGTCAGAGAAGAGAAACTCTTTAGTGGGACAAATAAAGGTTCAAAGTGGCTCTTCCCGAAGGCGAACGGGCCGAGAGGACTTAAATTGGAACAAATAAAGTCCAAGGTGAGTCTTATTCGCTTCGAATAAGTGTTTAAAATATCTTTCCTTGCCTCTCGGTCAGTTGAATTTACTTATATCAAACTTCACTGCTGAGGTGGACCCCAGGACCCGTGGTACAGACATCGTCCTGGTTAAACCCAGGACCCGTGGTACAGACATCGTCTTGGTTAAACCCAGGACCCGTGGTACAGACACCGTCCTGGTTAAACCCAGGACCCGTGGTACAGACAACGTCCTGGTTAAACCCAGGACCCGTGGTACAGACACCGTCCTGGTTAAACCCAGGACCCGTGGTACAGACACCGTCCTGGTTAAACCCAGGACCCGTGGTACAGACATCGTCCTGGTTAAACCCAGGACCCGTGGTACAGACATCGTCCTGGTTAAACCCAGGACCCGTGGTACAGACATCGTCTTGGTTAAACCCAGGACCCGTGGTACAGACATCGTCCTGGTTAAACCCAGGACCCGTGGTACAGACATCGTCCTGGTTAAACCCAGGACCCGTGGTACAGACATCGTCCTGGTTAAACCCAGGACCCGTGGTACAGACATCATCTTGGTTAAACCCAGGACCCGTGGTACAGACATCGTCCTGGTTAAACCCAGGACCCGTGGTACAGACATCATCTTGGTTAAACCCAGGACCCGTGGTACAGACATCGTCCTGGTTAAACCCAGGACCCGTGGTACAGACATCGTCCTGGTTAAACCCAGGACCCGTGGTACAGACATCGTCCTGGTTAAACCCAGGACCCGTGGTACAGACATCGTCCTGGTTAAACCCAGGACCCGTGGTACAGACATCGTCCTGGTTAAACCCAGGACCCGTGGTACAGACATCGTCCTGGTTAAACCCAGGACAGTGGTACAGACATCGTCCTGGTTAAACCCAGGACCCGTGGTACAGACATCGTCTTGGTTAAACCCAGGACCCGTGGTACAGACATCGTCCTGGTTAAACCCAGGACCCGTGGTACAGACATCGTCCTGGTTAAACCCAGGACCCGTGGTACAGACATCGTCTTGGTTAAACCCAGGACCCGTGGTACAGACATCGTCTTGGTTAAACCCAGGACCCGTGGTACAGACATCGTCCTGGTTAAACCCAGGACCCGTGGTACAGACATCGTCCTGGTTAAACCCAGGACCCGTGGTACAGACATCGTCTTGGTTAAACCCAGGACCCGTGGTACAGACATCGTCTTGGTTAAACCCAGGACCCGTGGTACAGACATCGTCTTGGTTAAACCCAGGACCCGTGGTACAGACATCGTCCTGGTTAAACCCAGGACCCGTGGTACAGACATCGTCTTGGTTAAACCCAGGACCCGTGGTACAGACATCGTCCTGGTTAAACCCAGGACCCGTGGTACAGACATCGTCCTGGTTAAACCCAGGACCCGTGGTACAGACATCGTCTTGGTTAAACCCAGGACCCGTGGTACAGACATCGTCTTGGTTAAACCCAGGACCCGTGTTACAGACACCGTCCTGGTTGAACCCAGGACCGTGGTACAGACACCGTTCTGGTTGAACCCAGGACCCGTGTTACAGACACCGTCCTGGTTGAACCCAGAACCGTGGTACACACACCGTCCTGGTTGAACCCAGGACCGTGGTACACACACCGTCTTGGTTGAACCCAGGACCGTGGTACAGACACCGTCTTGGTTGAACCCAGGACCGTGGTACAGACACCGTCCTGGTTGAACCCAGGACTGTGGTACACACACCGTCTTGGTTGAACCCAGGACAGTGGTACAGATACCGTCCTGGTTGAACCCAGGACCGTGGTACAGACACCGTCTTGGTTGAACCCAGGACTGTGGTACAGACACCGTCTTGGTTAAACCCAGGACAGTGGTACAGACACCGTCCTGGTTGAACCCAGGACAGTGGTACAGACACCGTCTTGGTTGAACCCAGGACCGCGGTACAGACACCGTCCTGGTTGAACCCAGGACCGCGGTACAGACACCGTCCTGGTTGAACCCAGGACCGTGGTACAGACACCGTCCTGGTTGAACCCAGGACCGCGGTACAGACACCGTCTTGGTCGAACCCAGGACCGTGGTACAGACACCGTCCTGGTTGAACCCAGGACCGCGGTACACACACTGTCTTGGTTGAACCCAGGACCGTGGGACAGACACCGTTTTGGTTGAACCCAGGACCGTGGTACAGACACCGTCCTGGTTGAACCCAGGACTGTGGTACAGACACCGTCTTGGTTGAACCCAGGACAGTGGTACAGACACCGTCCTGGTTGAACCCAGGACCGTGGTACAGACACCGTCTTGGTTGAACCCAGGACTGTGGTACAGACACCGTCTTGGTTGAACCCAGGACAGTGGTACAGACACCGTCTTGGTTGAACCCAGGACAGTGGTACAGACACCGTCTTGGTTGAACCCAGGACCATGGTACAGACACCGTCCTGGTTGAACCCAGGACCGCGGTACAGACACCGTCCTGGTTGAACCCAGGACCGTGGTACAGATACCGTCCTGGTTGAACCCAGGACCGCGGTATACACACCGTCTTGGGTGAACCCTGGACCGTGGTACAGACACCGTCCTGGTTGAACCCAGGACCGCGGTACACACACTGTCTTGGTTGAGCCCAGGACCGTGGTACAGAGACCGTCTTGGTTGAACCCAGGACCGTGGTACAGACACCGTCCTGGTTGAACCCAGGACTGTGGTACAGACACCGTCTTGATTGAACCCAGGACAGTGGTACAGACACCGTCCTGGTTGAACCCAGGACCGTGGTACAGACACCGTCTTGGTTAAATCCAGGACCGTGGTACAGACACCGTCTTGGTTGAACCCAGGACTGTGGTACAGACACCGTCTTGGTTGAACCCAGGACAGTGGTACAGACACCGTACTGGTTGAACCCAGGACAGTGGTACAGACACCGTCTTGGTTGAACCCAGGACCGTGGTACAGACACCGTCCTGGTTGAACCCAGGACCGCGGTACAGACACCGTCCTGGTTGAACCCAGGACCGTGGTACAGATACCGTCCTGGTTGAACCCAGGACCGCGGTACACACACTGTCTTGGTTGAGCCCAGGACCGTGGTACAGAGACCGTCTTGGTTGAACCCAGGACCGTGGTACAGACACCGTCCTGGTTGAACCCAGGACTGTGGTACGGACACCGTCTTGGTTGAACCCAGGACAGTGGTACAGACACCGTCCTGGTTGAACCCAGGACCGTGGTACAGACACCGTCTTGGTTAAATCCAGGACCGTGGTACAGACACTGTCTTGGTTGAACCCAGGACTGTGGTACAGACACCGTCTTGGTTGAACCCAGGACAGTGGTACAGACACCGTACTGGTTGAACCCAGGACAGTGGTACAGACACCGTCTTGGTTGAACCCAGGACCGTGGTACAGACACCGTCCTATTTGAACCCAGGACCGCGGTACAGACACCGTCCTGGTTGAACCCAGGACCGTGGTACAGACACCGTGCTGGTTGAACCCAGGACCGTGGTACAGACACCGTCATGGTTGAACCCAGGACCGTGGTACAGACACCGTCTTGGTTGAACCCAGGACCACGGTACACACACCACTCGGATTTGTATCCAACTCCAGGACCCAGTTTCCGTCACTGTTTATATTCGTATCAAACTCTAGGAGCGGAGTTTACATTAATTTTGGAACCATGTGTATCTAAAGTGATACAATTAGCTTTAAAGAGAGAGATTGGACATATGTACGAGTGAAAGTGGCTAGGTTTGATTAGTACCGGAGGTGAAGGTTAAGACACATGTACATCTCGGTATTTTATACTATTGTCAACAGTACCTGAGGTACTAAAGCAAGTTCTTGAATAGCTTTGGGAGAAGTGTGGACCAATATTTGGGTAGGAGTGGATGGTTTTGGTAAGGATTTGCCTTGTATGGGCCAGTAGGTCTGCTGCTGTGCTCCTCCATTCTTATGTTCTCATGAATGTGTGGGAGCTGACTGACGGTAATAGCGGCATCATGTATATGCTGAACACAAGTGCCAGATCAACCAGGCTGTGATGGATATGTGGGTCAGTGGACAACAGCAGCAACAGCCAGGTTGACCAGGCAAGCACCAGACGAGGCTGGCCCTAGGCCAAACTCTGGGACTAGAAAAACTTTCGGAATTCATCAAAGGTGTAAGTGACCAAGGTTAGAGTCTTCATCCAGGCTTCCTTTCCCAAAGTTGTTGTTTTTTTTTCTTTTTTTTTTTAGCTAAGCGAATCCGGGATTCGAACGGTAGCATCGGACAGCGTAGTGGTTGGTAACACTCCTCAGCACCTGGGAACACTGCTCAGCACCTGGGAACACTACTCAGCACCTGGGAGCACTACTCAGCACCTGGGAACACTACTCAGCACCTGGGAACACTATTCAGCACCTGGGAGCACTACTCATCACCTGGGAACATTGCTCAGCACCTGGGAACATTGCTCAGCACCTGGGAACACTGCTTAGCACCTGGGCACACTATTCAGCACCTGGGAACACTACTCAGCACCTGGGAACATTGCTCAGCACCTGGGAACATTGCTCAGCACCTGGGAACACTGCTTAGCACCTGGGCACACTATTCAGCACCTGGGAACACTACTCAGCACCTGGGAACATTGCTCAGCACCTGGGAACACTGCTTAGCACCTGGGCACACTATTCAGCACCTGGGAACACTACTCAGCACCTGGGAACATTGCTCAGCACCTGGGAACACTGCTTAGCACCTGGGCACACTATTCAGCACCTGGGAACACTACTCAGCACCTGGGAACATTGCTCAGCACCTGGGAACACTGCTTAGCACCTGGGCACACTAGTCAGCACCTGGGAACACTACTCAGCACCTGGGAACACTACTCAGCACCTGGGAACACTACTCAGCACCTGGGAACACTGCTCAGCACTTGGGAACTACTCAGCACCTGGGAACACTACTCAGCACCTGGGAACATTGCTCAGCACCTGGGAACACTGCTTAGCACCTGGGCACACTAGTCAGCACCTGGGAACACTACTCAGCACCTGGGAACACTACTCAGCACCTGGGAACACTGCTCAGCACTTGGGAACTACTCAGCACCTGGGAACACTACTCAGCACCTGGGAACAGTACTCAGCACCTGGGAACACTGCTCAGCATTTGGGAACATTGCTCAGCACATGGGAACACTGCTCAGCACCTGGGAACACTACTCAGCACCTGGGAACACTGCTTAGCTACTGGGAATACTGCTCAGCACCTGGGAACACTGCTTAGTACCTGGGAACAGTACTCAGCACCTGGGAACACTACTCAGCACCTGGGAACACTACTCAGCACCTGGGAACACTGCTTAGCACCAGGGAACACTACTCAGCACCTGGGAACAGTACTCAGCACCTGGGAACACTGCTTAGCATCTGGGAACACTGCTCAGCACCTGGGAACACTACTCAGCAACTGGGAACACTGCTCAGCTATTGGGAACATTGCTCAGCGTCTGGGAACACTACTCAGCACCTGGAAACACTGCTCAGCATCTGGAAACACTGCTCAACACCTGGGAACACGGCTCAGCACCTGGGAACACTACTCGGCACCTGGGAACACTACTCAGCACCTGGGAACACTGCTCAGCACCTGGGAACACTGCTCAGCATCTGAGAACACTGCTCAGCACCTTGAAACACTACTCAGCACCTGGGAACACTGCTCATCCCCTGGGAACACTGCTCAGCACCTTGGAACACTACTCAGCACCTTGGAACACTACTCAGCACCTGGGAACACTACTCAGCACCTGGGAACACTACTCAGGACCTGGGAACACTGCTCAGCACCTGGGAACACTGCTCAGCACCTCGGAACAATGCTCAGCACCTGGGAACACTGCTCAGCACCTGGGAACACTGCTCAGCACCTGGGAACACTACTCAGCACCTTGGAACACTGCTCAGCACCTGGGAAGACTGCTCAGCGCCTTGGAACACTACTCAGCACCTTGGAACACTTCTCAGCACCTGGGAACACTGCTCAGCACCTCAGAACACTACCCAGCACCTGGGAACACTACTCAGCACGTGGTAAGACTGCTCAGCACCTGGGAACACTACTCAGCACCTGGGAACACTATTCAGCACCTGGGAACACTATTCAGCACCTGGGAACTACTCAGCACCTGGGAACACTACTCAGCACCTTAGAACACTGCTCAGCACCTGGGAACACTGCTCAGCACCTGGGAACACTACTCAGCACCTGGGAGCACTGCTCAGCACCTGGGAACACTGCTCAGCACCTGGGAACACTACTCAGCACCTGGGAGCACTGCTCAGCACCTGGGAACACTGCTCAGCACCTGGGAACACTACTCAGCACCTGGGAACACTGCTCAGCACCTGGGAACACTGCTCAGCACCTGGGAACACTACTCAGCACCTTGGAACACTGCTCAGCACCTGGGAACACTGCTCAGCACCTGGGAACACTGCTCAGAACCTGGGAACACTGCTCAGCACCTGGGAACACTGCTCAGCACCTGGGAGCACTGCTCAGCACTTAAGAACACTACTCAGCACCTGGGAACACTGCTCAGCACCTGGGAACACTGCTCAATACCCGGGAACACTACTCGTCACCTGGTAACACTACACAGCACCTGGGAACACTACGCAGCACCTGGGAACACTGCACAGTACCTGGGAACACTGCTCAGCACCTGGGAACACTACTCAGCACCTGGGAACACTGCTCAGCACCTGGGAAGACTGCTCAGCGCCTTGGAACACTACTCAGCACCTTGGAACACTTCTCAGCACCTGGGAACACTGCTCAGCACCTCAGAACACTAATCAGCACCTGGGAACACTACTCAGCACGTGGTAAGACTGCTCAGCACCTGGGAACACTACTCAGCACCTGGGAACACTATTCAGCACCTGGGAACTACTCAGCACCTGGGAACACTGCTCAGCACCTGGGAGCACTGCTCAGCACCTGGGAACACTGCTCAGCACCTGGGAACACTACTCAGCACCTGGGAGCACTGCTCAGCACCTGGGAACACTGCTCAGCACCTGGGAACACTGCTCAGCACCTGGGAACACTACTCAGCACCTGGGAGCACTGCTCAGCACCTGGGAACACTGCTCAGCACCTGGGAACACTACTCAGCACCTGGGAGCACTGCTCAGCACCTGGGAACACTGCTCAGCACCTGGGAACACTGCTCAGCACCTGGGAACACTGCTCAGCACCTGGGAAGACTGCTCAGCACCTGGGAACACTACTCAGCACCTTGGAACACTGCTCAGCACCTGGGAACACTGCTCAGCACCTGGGAACACTGCTCAGCACCTGGGAACACTGCTCAGCACCTGGGAACACTGCTCAGCACCTGGGAACACTGCTCAGCACCTGGGAGCACTGCTCAGCACTTAAGAACACTACTCAGCACCTGGGAACACTGCTCAGCACCTGGGAACACTGCTCAATACCCGGGAACACTACTCATCACCTGGGAACACTACACAGCACCTGGGAACACTACGCAGCACCTGGGAACACTGCACAGTACCTGGGAACACTGCTCAGCACCTGGGAATACTGCTCAGTACCTGGGAACACTGCTCAGCACCTGGGAACACTGCTCAGTACCTGGGAACACTGCTCAGCACCTGGGAACACTGCTCCGTACCTGGGAACACTGCTCAGCACCTGGGAACGCTGCTCAGCACCTGGGAACACTGCTCAACACCTGGGAACACTACTCAGCACCTGGGAACACTGCTCAGCACCTTGGAACACTGCTCAGCACCTGGGAACACTGCTCAGCACCTGGGAACACTACTCAGCACCTGGGAACACTGCTCAGCAGCTGGGAACACTGCTCAGTACCTGGGAACACTGCTCAGCACCTGGGAGCACTGCTCAGCACCTGTGAACACTGCTCAGCACCTGGGAACACTGCTCAGCACCTGGGAACACTGCTCAGCACCTGGGAACACTGCTCAGCACCTGAGAACACTACTGAGCACCTGGGAACACTGCTCAGCACCTGGGAACACTGCTCAGCACCTGAGAACACTACTCAGCACCTGGGAACACTGCTCAGCACCTGGGAACACTGCTCAGCACCTGGGAACACTGCTCAGCACCTGAGAACACTACTCAGCACCTGGGAACACTGCTCAGCACCTGGGAACACTACTCAGCACCTGGGAACACTGCTCAGCACCTGGGAACACTGCTCAGCACCTGGGAACACTGCTCAGCACCTGCGAACACTCCTCAGCACCTGCGAACACTGCTCAGCACCTGGGAACACTCCTCAGCACCTGGGAACACTACTCAGCACCTGGGAACACTGCTCAGCACCTGAGAACACTACTCAGCACCTGGGAACACTGCTCAGCACCTGGGAACACTACTCAGCACCTGGGAACACTACTCAGCACATGGGAACACTTCTCAGCACCTGGGAACACTGCTCAGCACCTGGGAACACTGCTCAGCACCTGGGAACACTACTCAGCACCTGGGAACACTGCTCAGCACCTGGGAACACTACTCAGCACCTGAGAACACTGCTCAGCACCTGGGAACACTGCTCAGCACCTGGGAACACTGCTCAGCACCTGGGAACACTGCTCAGCACCTGGGAACACTGCTCAGCACCTGGGAACACTGCTCATCACCTGGGAACACTGCTCAGCACCTGGGACTTGGAGAGCACCGTCAGGGGAAGTAATATTGAGAAAACATGAAACATAAAGAATTCTGTGACCCATAACAGAGTCTGCTGGATATTACAGTCTCCTGCTGAGGTGGGGGGGGGAGTGAGGGGGCAGGTGGGGGTGAAGGACGTGAGTGGGGGGACAGAGGGGGCAGGTGGGGGTGAAGGACGTGAGTGGGGGGAGTGAGGGGGCAGGTGGGGGGTGAAGGACGTGAGTGGGGGGAGAGAGGGGGCAGGTGGGGTTGAAGGACGTGAGTGGGGGGAGAGAGGGGGCAGGTGGGGGTGAAGGACGTGAGTGGGGGGAGAGAGGGGGCAGGTGGGGTTGAAGGACGTGAGTGGGGGGAGAGAGGGGGCAGGTGGGGGTGAAGGACGTGAGTGGGGGGAGAGAGGGGGCAGGTGGGGGTGAAGGACGTGAGTGGGGGGAGAGAGGGGGCAGGTGGGGGTGAAGGACGTGAGTGGGGGGAGTGAGGGGGCAGGTGGGGGTGAAGGACGTGAGTGGGGGAGAGAGGGGGCAGGTGGGGGTGAAGGACGTGAGTGGGGGGAGAGAGGGGGCAGGTGGGGGGTGAAGGACGTGAGTGGGGGGAGAGAGGGGGCAGGTGGGGGTGAAGGACGTGAGTGGGGGGACAGAGGGGGCAGGTGGGGGTGAAGGACGTGAGTGGGGGGAGAGAGGGGGCAGGTGGGGTTGAAGGACGTGAGTGGGGGGAGAGAGGGGGCAAGTGGGGGTGAAGGACGTGAGTGGGGGGAGAGAGGGGGCAGGTGGGGGTGAAGGACGTGAGTGGGGGGAGTGAGGGGGCAGGTGGGGGTGAAGGACGTGAGTGGGGGAGAGAGGGGGCAGGTGGGGGTGAAGGACGTGAGTGGGGGGAGAGAGGGGGCAGGTGGGGGGTGAAGGACGTGAGTGGGGGGAGAGAGGGGGCAGGTGGGGGTGAAGGACGTGAGTGGGGTGACAGAGGGGGCAGGTGGGGGTGAAGGACGTGAGTGGGGGGACAGAGGGGGCAGGTGGGGGTGAAGGACGTGAGTGGGGGAGAGAGGGGGCAGGTGGGGGTGAAGGACGTGAGTGGGGGAGAGAGGGGGCAGGTGGGGGTGAAGGACGTGAGTGGGGGGAGAGAGGGGGCAGGTGGGGGTGAAGGACGTGAGTGGGGGAGAGAGGGGGCAGGTGGGGGTGAAGGACGTGAGGGGAAGGAAGTAGCAAGGAAAAGGGTGAAGGTGGGAAAATAGTGGGATGGAAAGAGGTGGAGATGGATGACTGAAGGAGAGTGGAGGGATGGTCGGGGGTGATGGAGGGATGGTCGCGGTGATGGAGGGATGGTTGGGGGTGATGGAGGGATGGTCGGGGTGATGGAGGGATGGTCGGGGTGATGGAGGGATGGTCGGGGGTGATGGAGGGATGGTCGGGGTGATGGAGGGATGGTCGGGGGTGATGGAGGGATGGTCGGGGTGATGGAGGGATGGTGGAGGGGTGATGGAAAGGTGATGGAGGGGTGATGGAGGGATGGTGGAGGGGTGATGGAGGGATGGTGGAGGGGTGATGGAGGGATGGTGGAGGGGTGATGGAGGGATGGTCGGAGGTGATGGAGGGATGGTCGGGGGTGATGGTGGGATGGTCGGGGGTGATGGAGGGATGGTCGGGGGTGATGGAGGGATGGTCGGGGTGATGGAGGGATGGTCGGGGTGATGGAGGGATGGTCGGGGGTGATGGAGGGATGGTCGTGGAGGGATAGTCGGGGTGATGGAGGGATGGTCGGGGTGATGGAGGGATGGTCGGGGGTGATGGAGGGATTGATGGCGGGTGAAGGTATAGGGATGGAAAAGCGGTGGAGGTTGAGGGATGGAAGGAGGGTGGAGGTGGTGGGAGAGGTGGAGAAGGAACCAGGGGTGTATTTACCTAATTTCGCCTTCCGGTGGTCGGATCATAGCTCCTGACCCCCATCTCTTAATCTACAATCACCTGGTGTTATTAATCACTGGCCTCTTGGGATCTGTCGCACATATTCTTGAAGCTGTGTATGAAGGTTTCTTCCATCGCCTCTGTGGCTCAGAGAGAATGTGTGTACTCACCTAGTTGTGGTTGTAGGGGTCGATTAATAGCTCCTAGCCCCGCCTCTTCGTTGGTCGTTACCAGGTCTATTCTACCTGCTCCATGAGCTTTATCATACCTCTTCTTAAAGCTATGTATGGATCCTGCCTCCACTACATCACTCTCCAGATTGTTCCACTTCCTGACAACTCTATGACTGTGTGTGTGTGTGTGCGTGTGTGTGTGTGTGTGTGTGTGTGTGTGTGTGTGTGTGTGTGTGTGTGTGTGTGTGTGTGTGTGTGTGTGTGTGTGTGTGTGTGTGTGTGTGTGTGTGTGTGTGTGTGTGTCTGTGTGTGTCTGTGTGTGTGTGCTTCCAGAGCTGCACAGACGGAATCATTAGAGCCTCTGAAGAATGATAGCATCCTGGACACTTCATCCATCATTCCTCACCGGCTAAAACATTCCCGTGAAAACTTGCTCAGTCGTAAATTCACGTAAACGTCCCAGTTGACATATTTTTATCAAATTTGCAATAACAAAAACTAAGCAATTCCTCCCCTCCAAAAAAACTGAAGATCACTTATAAAGAGTCATGAACAACTGTACATTGGGTAATTATTTTCCTCCTGCAGGTATGAGAGTGTTGTTGTCTAACCTCCTCACTCTTTAACAACCCCGAGGCAATTATTTGCATGTTTCGACTATGATCATGTAAATTGTGGCTAAGTTTTAATTGGTTTCGTGACTCGACTCTCCCAGAGTCCTCCACACACACCCATTATTGCGTCATGGGATTTAATATTACATGAATGTTGCTTACACCCTCCCAGCTGGTGATGGTCGAATAAGATGCGCCAGCTGCTGATGGTCGAGTGCGATGCACCAGCTGCTGATGGTTGAGTAAGCCATCAGCTGGGGACAGCAGTGTCACACACACACATCAGCTGGGGACAGCAGTGTCACACACACCAGCTAGGGACAGCAGTGTCACTCACACACATCAGCAGGGGACAGCAGTGTCACACACACACACCAGCTGGGGACAGCAATGTCTCACACATCAGCTGGGGAAGCAGTGTCGAACACACACACCAGCTGGGGACAGCAATGTCTCACACACCAACTGGAGACAGCAGTGTCACACACAGCAGCTGGTGATATTCACTCATGGACACACCGTTTTAAGTCACCATTATTTTTGACATCTTCAGTTCGTTTAGGAACATCTTCACCCGTCAGTTGTGTTGATGCTGTCCAGTCTAATTCCTCAATGTTCTAATTATTTCCCCCATCAACCTTCATACATACCGAGTTATTATCTTGTTAGTCTTCCGTCCGATGTTCCTGTGTTGTGAATTCGGTCTTGACTTCGCCTTTACAGCTTCGATGTTTACAAATTGTCGCTGTGCCTCTCTACTCAATCTCATAGATTCATTTGTGGCTCTTCTTACTTCATGGATCAGGGCCTGGAAAATGGAAGGCAGTCAGGTTTGATCTCACAAAGGGATCTATATCTATATGAAGTTACCTCCTCTTCAAAGGGTTAAACTCTTCATTGCTTCTCTAATATATTCTGTTCTCTGCTTTCTGTATCTTTTCCATCCTCTATTTTTTTTTTTGTCTTCACCTTTCTGTGGTTGAAAAATATATTTTTAGGAGTAAATTTCTTCTCCACCTGCCAACGCTCTCCTGCTAGGCAAACCTTAATAATAATATAATAATCTTTATTTCTACAAGTACATGTACAAGGTATACAAACCATAGCTGACAGCAGTGACATATTACTGTATAGAAAGCCCTTTATGCAGAGTATTTCGGGTAAATTAGGTCAATTTTGTCCTCAGGATGCGATCCACACCAGTTCACTAACACTCTGGTACCTATTTTCTAGGTTTAAGTGCACCAGATTTAAATCCACTGGTGTGTAACGCAGGAGGCTTGATACTCCGACCTCCCAGACGGGAGTACAGCGTCATGGCGTCCTTGCTGTGTGTACTTACCTATCTGTGGTTGCAGGGGTCGCCAAAATTGATGCCAACACCATTTGGTGTTCCCAGGCGCTCACCCACCCAAGTACTAACCAAACCCAGTGGTGCTTAACTTTACTGATCAGATGAGAAGCGGTGCGTTTAACGTGGTATGACCCTTGCGTGTGTGTTTGTGTGCGGTAAATGGAATGAAATAAACCGTGAACGTGCTTCAGGAAGAGTATGAGTATGTTTGCACCAGAGTAATGCTAGTGTTATTTTTAGCTTGACGAAATGACAGACGGGAGTATTGTGGAGGACTAGTAAGCTTGTAGCGTAGTGCTAGTAGTGGTGTGTGTGTGTGACTGGAGGTACACCAGCCAGGAATGTCCGAGGACTGGTGGTGTTATGCTGCTCTCCACTGAAGAGTCATGGACTGGGTGAGGACTCGTGTACTGGGTGAGACACTCCAGATCTAAGTACTGGTCTTGCTAGAGTACTCAGCAGTGAGGACTCGTGTACTGGGTGAGACACTCCTGATCTAAGTACTGGTCTTGCTAGAGTACTCAGCAGTGAGGACTCGTGTACTGGGTGAGACACTCCAGATCTAAGTACTGGTCTTGACAGAGTACTCAGCAGTGAGGACTCGTGTACTAGGTAAGAGACACAACAGATGTAAGTACTGGTCTTACTAAAGTACTCAGCAGTGAGGACTCGTGTACTGGGTGAGACACTCCAGATCTAAGTACTGGTCTTGCCAGAGTACTCAGCAGTGAGGACTCGTGTACTAGGTAAGAGACACACCAGATGTAAGTACTGGTCTTACAAGAGTACTCAGCAGTGAGGACTCGTGTACTGGGTGACACACACCAGATCTAAGTACTGGTCTTGCCAGAGTACTCATCAGTGAGGACTCGTATACTGGGTAAGAGACACACACCGGATCTGAGAGATCTATCTCCCACTGAATAGTTCACACATAGTTGGAAATCCACTGAATAATTTCTCTCACCTGAGGGAGGAGGGAGGAAGGATGGGGGGGGGTGAGGGGAGGGAGAGGTAGAGAGAGTTAGTGTTATGAAATTAATCTATATTCTTATAATTGTACTCGCCCATTTGTGCTTCTGCGGGTCGAGTCAGATCGACCAGAATTATTGGTTTCTCTGCCTTTTGAACTGTCATATCTAATCCTAAAACTGTGTATAAGTGTGTCTGCATGTATGATCTGGGCGCAAGTATGATCTGGTTGTGAGTGGATGTATGGTAGTATGGCTTCTGTGTATATGTATGTGCTCGAGTATGTGTTTGTGCCTGTATGTGTATGTGTGGGTCTTAGAATGTGCGGGAGTTGGACTGTATGGCTTGTGTATATATACTATATATACATGTATATATGTGTATGTGTGTGTGTCACATATAACATCCACACCGCTAGTATTACCATCATTCTCTCCAACTGTACTCCATGTTAAGTTATTCTGTACATTATCTTGACTGAAATATTCAGCTTCACGAGACTACGTCACAGTTATGGGAATTATTGAACTTTCTGTTTGTTTATACCTTACCTCCTTCCCTTCTCTCACACTCACTCTTACACTTCCTTCCTTTTCACTCTCACGCCCCTCTTACTATTTTCTAGCCTCTCTTGTTCCCTGTCGTACTGACGGCCCTTTCACTCCACGACCCTCTCACTCCACGACCCTCTCACTCCACGGCCCTCTCACTCCACGGTTCTCTCACTCCACGGCCCTCTCACTCCACGGCCCTCTCACTCCACGGTTCTCGCACTCCATAACCCTCTCACTCCACGACCCTCTCACTCCACGGCCCTCTCACTCCACGGCCCTCTCACTCCACGGTTCTCTCACTCCACGGCCCTCTCACTCCACGGCCCTCTCACTCCACGGCCCTCTCACTCCACGGTTCTCGCACTCCATGACCCTCTCACTCCACGACCCTCTCACTCCACGGCCCTCTCACTCCAAGACCTTTTCACTCCACGACCCTCTCACTCCACGACTCTTTCACTCCACGACCCTCTCACTCCACGACCCTCTCACTCCACGGCCTTCTCACTCGACCCTCTCACTCCACGACCCTCTCACTCCATGGCTCTCATTCCACGACCCTCTCACTCCACGACCCCTCTCACTCCACGGCCCTCTCACTCGACTCTCTCACTCCACGACTCTCTCACTCCACGGCCCTCTCACTCCAAGACCCTCTCACTCCACGGCCCTCTCACTCGACCCTCTCACTCCACGACCCTCTCACTCCACGGCTCTCATTCCACGACCCTCTCACTCCACGACCCCTCTCACTCCACGACCCCTCTCACTCCACGGCCCTCTCAATCCACGGTTCTCTTACTCCATGGCCCTCTCGCTCGACTGCCCTCTCTCCACGATCCTCTCACGACCCCTCACTCACGACCCTCTTGAAAAGTATTCCTCAACTTGCAAACAATATTAGTAGCTTAAAGTGGTGGAGTGAGTGCACCACGACACGTGTAGGTGATGGAGTGCACCACGACACGTGTGGGTGATGGAGTGCACCACGACACGTGTGGGTGATGGAGTGCACCACGACACGTGTGGGTGATGGAGTGCACCACGACACGTGTAGGTGATGCAGTGCACCACGACAGGTGTAAGTGATGGAGTACACGACACGTGTAGGTGATGGAGTGCACCACGACACATGTAGGTGATGGAGTGCACCACGACACGTGTAGGTGATGGAGTGCACCACGATACGTGTAGGTGATGGAGTGCACCACGACACGTGTAGGTGATGGAGTGCACCACGACACGTGTAGGTGATGGAGTGCACCACGACACGTGTAGGTAAAGGAGTGCACCACGTGTAGGTGAAAGGAGTGCACCACGACACGAGTGCACCACGACACGTGTAGGTGGAGTGCACCACGACACGTGTAGGTGATGGAGTGCACCACGACACGTGTAGGTGATGGAGTGCACCACGACACGTGTAGGTGATGGAGTGCACCACGACACGTGTAGGTGATGGAGTGCACCACGACAGGTGTAAGTGATGGAGTGCACCACGACACGTGTAGGTGATGGAGTGCACCACGACACGTGTAGGTGATGGAGTGCACCACGACACGTGTAGGTGATGGAGTGCACCACGACACGTGTAGGTGATGGAGTGCACCACGACACGTGTAGGTGATGGAGTGCACCACGACACGTGTAGGTGATGGAGTGCACCACGACACGTGTAGGTGATGGAGTGCACCACGACACGTGTAGGTGATGGAGTGCACCACGACACGTGTAGGTGATGGAGTGCACCACGACACGTGTAGGTGGAGTGCACCACGACACGTGTAGGTGATGGAGTGCACCACGACACGTGTAGGTGATGGAGTGCACCACGACACGTGTAGGTGATGGAGTGCACCACGACACGTGTAGGTGATGGAGTGCACCACGACACGTGTAGGTGATGGAGTGCACCACGACACGTGTAGGTGATGGAGTGCACCACGACACGTGTAGGTGATGGAGTGCACCACGACACGTGTAGGTGATGGAGTGCACCACGACACGTGTAGGTGATGGAGTGCACCACGACACGTGTAGGTGATGGAGTGCACCACGACACGTGTAGGTGATGGAGTGCACCACGACACGTGTAGGTGATGGAGTGCACCACGACACGTGTAGGTGATGGAGTGCACCACGACAGAGTGTACAGTGATGAAGTGCACCACGACACGTGTAGGTGATGGAGTGCACCACGACACGTGTAGGTGATGGAGTGCACCACGACACGTGTAGGTGATGGAGTGCACCACGACAGGTGTAGGTGATGGAGTGCACCACGACACGTGTAGGTGATGGAGTGCACCACGACACGTGTAGGTGATGGAGTGCACCACGACACGTGTAGGTGATGGAGTGCACCACGACACGTGTAGGTGATGGAGTGCACCACGACACGTGTAGGTGATGGAGTGCACCACGACACGTGTAGGTGATGGAGTGCACCACGACACGTGTAGGTGATGGAGTGCACCACGACACGTGTAGGTGATGGAGTGCACCACGACACGTGTAGGTGATGGAGTGCACCACGACACGTGTAGGTGATGGAGTGCACCACGACACGTGTAGGTGATGGAGTGCACCACGACACGTGTAGGTGATGGAGTGCACCACGACACGTGTAGGTGATGGAGTGCACCACGACACGTGTAGGTGATGGAGTGCACCACGACACGTGTAGGTGATGGAGTGCACCACGACACGTGTAGGTGATGGAGTGCACCACGACACGTGTAGGTGATGCAGTGCACCACGACACGTGTAGGTGATGGAGTGCGCCACGACACGTGTAGGTGATGGACTGCACCACGATACATGTAGGTGATGGAGAGAGTGCACCACGACACATGTAGGTGATGGGGTACACCACGACAAGTGTAGGTGATGGAGTGCACCACGACACGTGTAGGTGATGGAGTGCACCACGACACGTGTAGGTGATGGAGTGCACCACGACACGTGTAGGTGATGGGGTGCACCACGACACGTGTAGGTGATGGAGTGCACCACGACACGTGTAGGTGATGGAGTGCACCACGACACGTGTAGGTGATGGAGTGCTCCACGATACGTGTAGGTGATGGAGTGCACCACGACACGTGTAGGTGATGGAGTGCACCATGACAGGTGTAGGTGATGGAGTGCACCACGACAGGTGTAGGTGATGGAGTGCACCACGACAGGTGTAGGTGATGGAGTGCACCACGACACGTGTAGGTGATGGAGTGCACCACGACACGTGTAGGTGATGGAGTGCACCACGACACATGTAGGTGATGGAGTACACCACTACAAGTGTAGGTGCTGGAGTGCACCACGACAATTGTAGGTGATGGAGTGCACCACGACACGTGTAGGTGATAGAGTGCACCACGACACGTGTAGGTGATGGAGTGCACCACGACACGTGTAGGTGATGGAGTGCACCACGACACGTGTAGGTGATGGAGTGCACCACGACACGTGTAGGTGATGGAGTGCACCACAACACGTGTAGGTGATGGAGTGCACCACGACACGTGTAGGTGATGGAGTGCACCACGACACGTGTAGGTGATGGAGTGCACCACAACACGTGTAGGTGATGGAGTGCACCACGACAGGTGTAGGTGATGGAGTGCACCACGACACGTGTAGGTGATGGAGTGCACCACGACACGTGTATGTGGAGTGCACCACGACACATGTAGGTGATGGAGTACACCACTACAAGTGTAGGTGCTGGAGTACACAACGACAATTCTAGGTGATGGAGTGCACCACGACACGTGTAGGTGATAGAGTGCACCACGACACGTGTAGGTGATGGAGTGCACCACGACACGTGTAGGTGATGGAGCGCACCACGACACGTGTAGGTGATGGAGTGCACCACGACACGTGTAGGTGATGGAGTGCACCACGATACATGTAGGTGATGGAGAGAGTGCACCACGACATATGTAGGTGATGGAGTGCACCACGACACGTGTAGGTGATGGAGTGCACCACGACACATGTAGCTGATGGGGGAGTGCACTACGACACATGTAGTTAATGGAGGGATTGCACAACGACACATGTAGGTGATGGAGGGAGTGCACCATGACACATGTAGGTAATGGAGGGAGTGCACCACGACGCATGTAGGTAATGGAGGGAGTGCACCACGACGCATGTAGGTAATGGAGGGAGTGCACAACGACACATGTAGGTGATGGGAGAGCACCACGACACATGTAGCTGATGGGGCAGTGCACCACGACACATGTAGGTAATGGAGGGAGTGCACCACGACTCATGTAGGTAATGGAGGGAGTGCACCACGACACATGTAAGTGATGGGAGAGCACCACGACGCATGTAGCTGATGGGGGAGTGCACCACGACACATGTAGGTAATGGAGGGATTGCACCACGACACATGTAGGTGATGGAGGGAGTGCACCAAGACACATGTAGGTGATGGAGGGAGTGCACCACGACACATGTAGGTGATGGAGGGAGTGCACCACGACACATGTAGGTAATGGAGGGAGTGCACCACGACGCATGTAGGTAATGGAAGGAGTGCGCCACGACACATGTAGGTAATGGAGGGAGTGCACCGCGACACATGTAGGTGAGGGAGGGAGTGCACCACGACACATGTAGGTAATGGAGGGAGTGTACCACGACACATGTAGGTAATGGAGGGATTGCACCACGACACATGTAGGTAATGGAGGGAGTGCACCACGACGCATGTAGGTAATGGAAGGAGTGCACCACGACACATGTAGGTAATGGAGGGAGTGCACCACGACACATGTAGGTAATGGAAGGAGTGCACCACGACACATGTAGGTGATGGAGGAAGTGCACCACGACACGTGTAGGTGATGGAGTGCACCACGACACATGTAGGTAATGGAGGGAGTGCACCACGACACATGTAGGTGATGTAGGAAGTGCACCACGACACATGTAGGCAATGGAGGGAGTGCACCACGACACATGTAGGGGATGAAGGGAGTGCACCACGACACATGTAGGTGATGGAGGGAGTGCACCACGACACATGTAGGTAATGGAGGGAGTGCACCACGACGCATGTAGGTAATGGAAGGAATGCACCACGACACATGTAGGTAATGGAGGGAGTGCACCACGACACATGTAGGTGATGGAGGGAGTGCACCACGACACATGTAGGTAATGGAGGGAGTGTACCACGACACATGTAGGTAATGGAGGGATTGCACCACGACACATGTAGGTAATGGAGGGAGTGCACCACGACGAATGTAGGTAATGGAAGGAGTGCACCACGACACATGTAGGTAATGGAGGGACTGCACCACGACACATGTAGGTAATGGAGGGAGTGCACCACGACACATGTAGGCGATGGTGGGAGTGCACCAAGACACATGTAGGCGATGGAGGGAGTGCACCACGACACATGTAGGCGATGGAGGGAGTGCACCACGACACACACTGAACCACTACTCTTGAATAATTAAGGCTTGTCTGTCGTGTTGAGTCACCGCCACCACCTGCCTTGTGTACCTCGTTACTGACCATCTACAGTGAGGAGGGTCCTTACTAGGAGGGAGGGAGCGTCATTAGTAGCAGGGAGGGAGGGTCATTAGTAGGAGGGAGGGTCTTTACTAGGAGGGAGGGTCTTTACTAGGAGGGAGGGTTTTTACTAGGAAGGGGGATCTTTACTAGGAGGGAAGGTCTTTACTAGGAAGGAGGGTCTTTACTAGGAGGGAGGGTTTTTACTAGGAAGGGGGATCTTTACTAGGAGGGAAGGTCTTTACTAGGAAGGAGGGTATTTACTAGGAGGGAGGGTCTTTACTAGGAGGGAGGGTCTTTACTAGGAGGGAGGGTCTTTACTAGGATGGAGAGTCTTTACTAGGAGGGAGGGTCTTTACTAGGAAGGAGGGTATTTACTAGGAGGGAGGGTCTTTACTAGGAGGGAGGGTCTTTACTAGGAGGGAGGGTCTTTACTACGAAGGAGGATCTTTACTAGGAGGGAGGGTCTTTACTAGGAGGGAGGGTCATTAGGAGGGAGGGTCTTTACTAGGAGGGAGGGTCTTTACTAGGAGGGAGGGTTTTTACTAGGAAGGAGGATCTTTACTAGGAGGGAGGGTCTTTACTAGGAGGGAGGGTCTTTACTAGGAGGGAGGGTCTTTACTAGGAGGGAGAGTCTTTACTAGGAAGGAGGGTCTTTACTAGGAAGGAGGGTCTTTACTAGGAAAGAGAGTCTTTACTAGGAGGGAGGGTCTTTACTAGGAAGGAGGGTCTTTACTAGGAATGAGGGTCTTTACTAGGAGGGAGGGTCTTTACTAGGAAGGAGGGTCTTTACTAGGAAAAGGGTCTTTACTAGGAGGGAGGGTCTTTACTAGGAAGGAGGGTCTTTACTAGGAGGGAGGGTCTTTACAAGGAGGGAGGGTCTTTACTAGGAAGGAAAGTCTTTACTAAGAGGGAGGGTCTTTACTAGGAAGGAGGGTCTTTACAAGGAGGGAGGGTCTTTACTAGGAAGGAAAGTCTTTACTAAGAGGGAGGGTCTCTACTAGGAAGGAGGGTCTTTACTAGGAAAGAGGGTCTTTACTAGGAGGGAGGGTCTTTACTAGGAAGGAGGGTCTTTACTTGGAGGGAGGGTCTTTACTAAGAGGGAGGGTCTTTACTAGAAAGGAGGGTCTATACTAGGAAAGAGGGTCTTTACTAGGAAAGAAGGTCTTTACTAGGAAAGAGGGTCTTTACTTGGAGGGAGGGTCTTTACTAGGAGGGAGGATCTTTACTAGGAAAGAGGGTCTTTACTAGGAGGGAGGGTCTTTACTAAGAGGGATTGTCTTTCCTAGGAAAGAGGGTCTTTACTAGGAGGGAGGGTCTTTACTAGGAGGGAGGGTCTTTACTAGGAAGGAGGGTCTTTACTAGGAGGGAGGGTCTTTACTAAGAGGGAGGGTCTTTACTAGGAAAGAGGGTCTTTACTAGGAGGGAGGGTCTTTACTAAGAGGGAGGGTCTTTACTAGGAAAGAGGGTCTTTACTAGGAAAGAGGGTCTTTACTAGGAGGGAGGGTCTTTACTAGGAGGGAGGGTCTTTACTAGGAGGGAGGGTCTTTACTAGGAGGGAGGATCTTTTCTAGGTGGAGGGTCTTTACTAGGAGGGAGGATCTTTACTAGGAAAGAGGGTCTTTACTAGGAGGGAGGGTCTTTACTAGGAGGGAGGGTCTTTACTAGGAAGGCGGGTCTTTACTAGGACGGAGAGTCTGTACTAGGAGGGAGGTTCTTTAATAGGAGGGAGGGTCTTTAGTAGGAGGGAAGGTCTTTACTAGGAGGGAGGGCCTTTACTAGGAGGGAGGGTCTTTACTAGGAAGGAGGGTCTTTACTAGGAGGGAGAGTCTTTACTAGGAAGGAGGGTCTTTACTAGGAGGAAGGGTCTTTACTAGGAAGGAGGGTCTTTACTAGGAGGGAGGGTCTTTACTAGGAGGGAGGGTCTTTACTAGGAAGGAGGGTCTTTACTAGGAGGGAGGGTCTTTACTAGGAAGGAGGGTCTTTACTAGGAGGGAGAGTCTTTACTAGGAAAGAGGGTCTTTACTAGGAGGGAGAGTCTTTACTAGGAAGGAGGGTCTTTACTAGGAAGGAGAGTCTTTACTAGGAAAGAGGGTCTTTACTGGGAAAGAGGGTCTTTACTAGGAGGGAGGGTCTTTACTAGGAAAGAGGGTCTTTACTAGGAGGGAGGGTCTTTACTAGGAGGGAGGGTCTTTACTAGGAAGGAGGGTCTTTACTAGGAAGGAGGGTCTTTACTAGGAGGGAGGGTCTTTACTAGGAAAGAGGGTCTTTACTAGGAGGGAGGGTCTTTACTAGGAGGGAGGGTCTTTACTAGGAAGGAGGGTCTTTACTAGGAGGGAGGGTCTTTACTAGGAGGGAGGGTCTTTACTAGGAGGGAGGGCCTTTACTAGAAGGGAGGGTCTTTACTAGGATGAGGGTCTTTACTAGGAAGGAGGGTCTTTACTAGGAGGGAGGGTCTTTACTAGGAGGGAGGGTCTCTACTAGGAAAGAGGGTCTTTACAAGGAGGGAGGGTCTTTACTAGGAGGGAGGGTCTTTACTAAGAGGGAGGGTCTTTACTAGGAGGGAGGGTCTTTACTAGGAGGGAGGATCTTTTCTAGGTGGAGGGTCTTTACTAGGAGGGAGGGTCTTTACTAAGAGGGAATGTCTTTCCTAGGAAAGAGGGTCTTTACTAGGAGGGATTGTCTTTACTAGGAGGGAGGGTCTTTTCTAGGAAGGAGGGTCTTTACTAGGAAGGAGGGTCTTTACTGGTAAGGAGGGTTTTACTAGTAGGGAGTGTCTTTACTAGGAGGGAGGGTCTCTACTAGGAAAGAGGGTCTTTACAAGGAGGGAGGGTCTTTAGTAGGAGGGAGGGTCTTTACTAGGAAGGAGGGTTTTTACTATTAAGGCGGGTCTTTACTAGGACGGAGAGTCTGTACTAGGAGGGAGGTTCTTTAATAGGAGGGAGGGTCTTTAGTAGGAGGGAAGGTCTTTACTAGGAGGGAGGGCCTTTACTAGAAGGGAGGGTCTTTACTAGGATGAGGGTCTTTACTAGGAAGGAGGGTCTTTACTAGGAGGGAGGGTCTTTACTAGGAGGGAGGGTCTTTACTAGGATGGTGGGTCTTTACTAGGAAGGCGGGTCTTTACTTTGAGGGAGGGTCTTTACTAAGAGGGAGGGCCTTTACTAGGAAAGAGGGTCTCTACTAGGAGGGAGGGTCTTTACTAGGAAAGAGGGTCTTTACTAGGAAGGAGGGTCTTTATTAAGAGGGAGGGTTTTACGAGGAGGGAGGGTTTTTACTAGGAAGGAGGGTCTTTACTAGGAGGGAGGGTCTTTATCTAGGGAGGATCTTTACTAGGAGGGAGGGTCTTTACTAGAAAGGAGGGTCTTTACTAGGAGGGAGGGTCCTTTGTGGGAGGGAAGGTCCTTAGTAGGAGTGAGGGTCTTTAGTAGGAGGGAGGGTCCTTAGTAGGATGAAGGGTCCTTAGTAGGAGGGAGGGTCCTTAGTAGGATGAAGGGTCCTTAGTAGGAGGGAGGGTCCTTAGTAGGATGAAGGGTCTTTAGTAGGAGGGAGGGTCCTTAGTAGGATGAAGGGTCCTTAGTTGGAGGGAGGGTCCTTAGTTGGAGGGTGGGAGAATCTTTAGTAGGTGAGAAGGAGGGTCTTTAGTGGGAAGGAGGGAGAGTCTTTTTTGTGAGAGAAGGAGGGTGGAGGGTCTTTTGTAGGAGGGAGAGTCCTTAGTAGGAGGGAGGGTCTTTAGTAGGAGGGAGGGAAAGTCTTTAGTAGATGAGGAGGGTCTTTACTAGGAAGGAGGGTCTTTAGGAGGAGGGAGGGAGAGTCTTTAGTGGGAGAAAAGGAGGGTCGTTAGTAGGAGGGAGGGTCTTTAGCTTGAGGGAGGGTCCTTAGTAGGAATGAGGGAGAGCCTTTAGTTGGAGAGAAATAGGGTCTTTAGTAAGAGGGAGGGTCTTTAGTAGGAATGAGGGTCTTCAGTGGGAGAGAGGGTCTTTAGTGGGGGGGAGGGTCCTTAGTGGGAAGGACTTTAGTGGGATGGAGGGTCTTTAGTAGGAGAGAGGATCTTTAGTGGGAGGGAGGGTCGTTAGTAGGAGGGAGGGTCTTTAGTAGGAAGAAGGGTCTTTAGTGGGAGAGAGGGTCTTTAGTAGGAGGGAGGGTCTTTATTGGGAGGGAGGGTCTTTAGTGGGAGGAAGGGTCTTTAGTAGGAGGAAGGGTCATTAGGAGGGAGAGTCTTTAAGGGGAGGGAGGGTCTTTAGTGGGAGGGAGGGTCTTTACTAGGATGGAGGGTCTTTACTAGGAAGGAGGGTCTTTACTAGGAAGGAGGGTCATTACTTGGAGGGAGGGTCTTTTCTGGAAGAGAGGGTCTTTACTAGGATGGAGGGTCTTTACTAGGAAGGAAGGTCTTTTCTAAGAGGGAGGGTCTTTACTAGGAGGGAGGGTCTTTACTTCCAAAGAGGGTCTTTACTAGGAGGGAAGGTCTTTACTAGGAAGGAGGGTCTTTACAAGGAGGGAGGGTCTTTACTAGGAGGGAGGGATTTACTAGGAGGGAGGGTCTTTACTAGGAAGGTCTTTACTAGGAGAAAGGGTCTTTACTAGGAAGGTCTTTACTAGGAGGGAGGGTCTTTATCTAGGGAGGATGTTTACTTGGACGGAGGGCCTTTACTAGAAAGGAGGGTCTTTACTAGGAGAGAGGGTCTTTAGTGGGAGGAAAGGTCCTTAGTAGGAGGGAGGGTCTTTAGTAGGAGGGTGGGAGAGTATTTAGTAGGTGAGAAGGAGGGTCTAATGGGAGGGAGTGAGAGTCTTTATTGGGAGAGAAGGAGGGTCCTTAGGATGGAGGGTCTTTAGTAGGAGGGAGATTCTTTAGTAGGAGGGAGGGTCGTTAGTAGAAGGGAGGGAAAGTCTTTATTTAGTAGGTGAGAAGGAGGGTCTTTAGGAGGAGGGAATGAGAGTCTTTAGTGGGAGAGGAGGGTCGTTAGTAGGAGGGAGGGTCTTCAGTAGGAGGGAGGGTCCTTGGTGGGAGGGAGGGTCTTTAGCGGGAGGGAGGATCTTTAGTAGGAGAGAGGGTCTTTAGTGGGAGGGAGGGTCTTTAGTAGGAGGGAGGGTCTTTAGTAGGAAGGAGGGTCTTTAGTGGGAGAGAGGGTTTTTAGTAGGAGAGAGGGTCTTTAGTGGGAGGGAGGGTCTTTAGTGGGAGGGAGGGTCTTTAGTAGGAGGGAGGGTCTTTAAGAGGGAGAGTCTTTAATGGGAGGGAGGGTCTTTAGGATGGAGGGTCTTTAGTGGGAGGGAGGATCTTTAGTGGGAAGGAGGGTTTTTAGTATTAGGGAGCGTCTTTACTAGGAGGGTCTTTAGTGGGAGGGAGGGTCTTTACTAGGAGGGAGGGTCTTTAGTGGGAGGGAGGGTTTTTAGTTGGAGGGAAGGTCTTTGGTGGGAGGAAAGGTCTTTTGAAGGAGGGAGGGTCTTTATTGGGAGGGAAGGTTTTTAGTAGGATGGAGGGTCTTTAATGGGTGGGAGGGTTTTTAGTAGGAGGGAGGGTCTTTAGTAAGAGGGAGGGTCTTTAGTCGGAGGGAGGGTCTTTAGTAGGAGGGAGGGTCTTTAGTGGGAGGGAGGGTTTTTACTAGGAGGGAGGGTCTTTACTAGGAGGGAGGGTCTTTAGTAGGAGAGAGGGTCTTTAGGAGGGAGAGTCTTTAAGGGGAATGAGGGTCTTTAGTGTGAAGGAGGGTCTTTAGTAGGAGGTAGAGTCTTTAGTGGGAGGGAGGGTCTTTAGAAGGAGGGAGAGTCTTTAGTGGGTGGGAGGGTCTTTAGTAGGAGGGAGGGTCTTTAGTGGGAGGGAGGGTTTTTAGTAGGAGGGAGGGTCTTTTGTAGGAGGGAGGGTCTTTAGTGGGAGGGAGGGTTTTTAGTTGGAGGGAGGGTCTTTGCTAGGAGGGAGGGTCTTTAGTAGGAAGGAGGGTCTTTAGTGGGAGGGAGGGTTTTTAGTACGAGAGAGGGTCTTTAGTAGGAGGGAGGGTCTTTAGGAGGGAGGGTCTTTAGTGGGAGGGAGGGTTTTTAGTAGGAGGGTCTTTATTAGGAGGGAGGGTCTTTAGTGGGAGTGAGGGTCTTTAGTAGGAGGGAGGGTCTTTAGTGGGAGGGAGGGTTTTTAGTAGGAGGGAGGGTCTTTACTCGGAGGGAGGGTCTTTAGTAGGAGGGAGGGTCTTTAGTGGGAGAGTGGGTCTTTAGTAGGAGGGAGGGTCTTTAGTGGGAGGGAGGGTCTTTACTAGGATGGTGAGTCTTTACTAGGAAGGAGGGTCTTTACTAGGAAAGAGGGCCTTTACTAGGAGGGAGGGTCTTTAGTGGGAAGGAGGGTTTTTAGTATGAGGGAGGGTCTTTACTAGGAGGGAGGGGCTTTACTAGGACGGAGGGTCTTTATTGGGAGTAGAGTTTTTAGTAGGAGGGAGGGTCTTTGGTGGGAGGAAGGGTCTTTAGTAGGAGGGAGGGTCTTTAGTAGGAGGGAAGGTCTTTATTGGGAGGGAGGGTTTTTAGTAAGAGGGAGGGTCTTTAATAAGAGGGAGGGTCTTTTGTCCGAGGGAGGGTTTTTGGTAGGAGGGAGGGTCTTCAGTGGGAGGGAGGGTTTTTAGTAGGAGAGAGGGTCTTTAGGAGGGAGGGTTTTTAGTTGGAGGGAGGGTTTTTAGTAGGAGGGTCTTTACTAGGAGGGAGGGTGTTTAGTGGGAGTGAGGGTCTTTACTCGGAGGGAGGGTCTTTAGTAGGAGGGAGGGTCTTTAGTGGGAGGGAGGGTCTTTAGTGGGAGGGTGGGTCTTTAGTAGGAGGGAGGGTCGTTAGTGGGAGGGAGGGTCTTTAGTGGGAGGGATTGTTTTTAGTAGGAGGGAGGGTCTTTACTAGGAGGGAGGGTTTTTAGTGGGAGGGAGGGTTTTTAGTAGGAGGGAAGGTCTTTACTAGGAGGGAGGGTCTTTAGTGGGAGGGAGGGTTTTTAGTAGGAGGGAAGGTCTTTACTAGGAGGGAGGGTCTTTAGTAGGAGGGAGAGTCTTTAGTGGGAGGGAGGGTCTTTAGTGGGAGGGAGGGTGTTTACTAAGAGGGAGGGTCTTTAGTAGGAGGGAAGGTCTTTATTGGGAGGGAGGGTTTTTAGTAAGAGGGAGGGTCTTTTATAGGAGGGAGGGTCTTTTGTCGGAGGGAGGGTTTTTGGTAGGAGGGAGGGTCTTTAGTAGGAGGGAGGGTCTTTAGTGGGAGAGAGGGTCTTTAGAAGGAGGTAAGGTTTTTAGTAGGAGGGAGAGTCTTTACTAGGAGGGAGGATCTTTAGTGGGAGGGAGGGTGTTTACTAAGAGGGAGGGTCTTTAGTAGGAGGGAAGGTCTTTATTGGGAGGGAGGGTTTTTAGTAAGAGGGAGGGTCTTTAATAGGAGGGAGGGTCTTTTGTCGGAGGGAGGGTTTTTGGTAGGAGGGAGGGTCTTCAGTGGGAGGGAGGGTTTTTAGTAGGAGAGAGGGTCTTTAGGAGGGAGGGTTTTTAGTGGGAGGGAGGGTTTTTAGTAGGAGGGTCTTTACTAGGAGGGAGGGTGTTTAGTGGGAGTGAGGGTCTTTAGTAGGAGGGAGGGTCTTTAGTGGGAGGGAGGGTTTTTAGTAGGAGAGAGGGTCTTTAGGAGGGAGGGTTTTTAGTGGGAGGGAGGGTTTTTAGTAGGAGGGAGGGTCTTTAGTGGGAGGGAGGGTCTTTAGTGGGAGGGAGGATGTTTACTAGGAGGGAGGGTCTTTAGTAGGAGGGAGGGTCTTTATATGACCGGTTTATTTAGTGATGCTGCAAGCGGGGTTTAATGATAAACGTCTTCGGAGGCTTCTTACTGTATTTGCAAAGTGGTGGTGGGTACACAGGCTTGTGTGTTAAGTGCCCATGGGCTGGGAGGGCCATGCCCCCGAGGGAGAGAGTAGACTTGTTGACTGCCCCTAGGCCCTGAGTGAGTGATGGAGTGCGAGTGGGACCAGTGTCCCACTGACCTGGCAGGCCGAGAGAGGGCAGCACCTGAGTGCCGCGAAATATGAACTAAGCTGGCAGACAGCATAGGCTGTCTGTGCAGACAGTACAGGCTGTCTACATTTACTAGGAGGGAGTGTCTTTAGTAGGAGGGAGGGTCGTTACAGGAGTTGTATACCATTAAAGACAGGGGGAGAGAGCTGTGTATGGGGTTGTGCATTTAATTTATCGCATCTTCTAACGTTTGTATTCTTTCTGGCTAGTTCCTTTTCCTTCCTCCTATTCCTCTCTGTTTCTCCTCCATTCTCCTCCCTCCCTTCTTCCTTCCCATTATCTGCTTTTTCGTGATTTCCTATAATCCTTCCCAGCTGCCCTACTACCCTTCTATTTCCAGTCTTTCCTCCCTACCTTCCTTATTTCAATTTACATCCTGTCTTTCCCCAACCACTCCTCCTTCCCCTCTCCCTCTCCCTCCCCTTCCCTCACTCCTTCCCCTCTCCCTCTCCCTCCCCTTCCCTCACTCCTTCCCCTCTCCCTCTCCCTCCCCTTCCCTCACTCCTTCCCCTCTCCCTCCCCTTCCCTCACTCCTTCCCCTCTCCCTCTCCCTCCCCTTCCCTCTCTCCTTCCCCTCTCCCTCTCCCTCCCTTTCCCTCTCTCCTTCCCTTAGTGAGTCATTATAACTTTGGACAACAAAAAACCGCCATTTTACCATATTTTCCCAGACAATTAAGAATCAAATTTAATTGCCGCTGTGAGTCCTCAAAGAGTTTCTAAAATTAATTGTGTATGAGAGAGAGAGAGAGAGAGAGAGAGAGAGAGAGAGAGAGAGAGAGAGAGAGAGAGAGAGAGAGAGAGAGAGAGAGAGATAGAGAGAGAGGTGAGCTAACACCTTGCTTGACGCCAGTGGTTGCACTGGTCTTAACGAGCAACAAGAAGTATTCCCTCACAGCTCTCTGCAACACTCTTGCATTACCTCACTCCCTCCTATTCAATCTACAGTTTCTGGACAAGTTTCAAGAATATAAGTCACAAAAACATCACCTCAGTAATTCACAGTGCTCCTTGTGGAAAGAACATCCGCTGAAGAGGACCCCATAAAGGACTTGAAATATACAGATCAAATAATTCTCTGAGTTTCTGTTTCCATGTGGGTTATTATTGATCATCAGGACATGAGAATGGAGGAGCACTGCAACAGGCCTGCTGGCCCATACAAGGCAAGTCCTTCTCGAAACCAACCATTCCCACCACCTTGACTCAGCCTGCTTAAACCTCTTGTGTACGAGGCCAAAGAAATCTCGTCACAACTTCGTGGATAGGCAGAAGACGGCTGTTATACCACAAGACGGAGAGCCGTCAAGTTTACCTTGATAATGCATTATTCACCACCATCCCTTCATCACTGATCATTCATCAGCTTCACCTGAAGTTTTACAATAACGCACAAAATTATATTTAAAAAAGAGATAAAGAAGGCGTGGCGTGGGAGCGAGACGCGGGAACCATGATTCCTCAAACTAACGTTAGGTGAGCCAGTGTAGGTCAGGTGTCTCAGTCCCACAACAGTCAAGCTAATATATTGAAGGAATCAGTTGATAGATCTGGAACACCTTGTCATCAGTACACTCAGAACACTGTAACATGCCAACTTTACACTCGGAACACAGTGTTGGCAGTACACTCAGAAGACAGTGCTACCAGTACACTCAGAAGACAGTGCTACCAGTACACTCAGAAGACAGTACTAGCAGTACACTCAGAAGACAGTACTAGCAGTACACTCAGAAGACAGTGCTACCAGTACACTCAGAAGACAGTACTAGCAGTACACTCAGAAGACAGTGCTACCAGTACACTCAGAAGACAGTACTAGCAGTACACTCAGAAGACAGTACTAGCAGTACACTCAGAAGACAGTACTAGCAGTACACTCAGAAGACAGTACTAGCAGTACACTCAGAAGACAGTGCTACCAGTACACTCAGAAGACAGTACTAGCAGTACACTCAGAAGACAGTACTAGCAGTACACTCAGAAGACAGTTCTAGCAGTACACTCAGAAGACAGTGCTAGCAGTACACTCAGAAGACAGTACTAGCAGTACACTCAGAAGACAGTACTAGCAGTACACTCAGAAGACAGTACTAGCAGTACACTCAGAAGACAGTTCTACCAGGACACTCAGAGCATAGTAACGCTCAGAACACAGTAACCTGCTAGAAGGACACTCAAAACACAGTAACCTGCTTGCAGGACACTCAGAAAACAGTGACCTGCTAGCAGGACACTCAGGACACTGTAACCTGCCAACTTTACACTCAGAAGACAGTGCTAGCAGTACACTGAGAAGACAGTGCTAGCAGTACACTCAGAAGACAGTGCTCGCAGTACACTCAGAAGACAGTGCTACCAGGACACTCAGAACACAGTAACCTGCTAGCAGAACGCTCAGAAAACAGTAACCTGCTAGCAGGACAATCAAAACACAGTAACCTGCTACCAGGACACTCAAAACACAGTAAACTGCTACCAGAACACTCAGAACACAGTAACCTGCTAGCAGGACACTCAGAACACAGTAACCTGCTAGGACACTCAGAACACAATAACCTGCTAGAAGGACACTAAGAACACAGTAACCTGCTAGAAGGACACTCAGAACACAGTAACCTGCTAGAAGGACACTCAGAACACAGTGACCTGCTAGGACACTCAGAGCACAGTAACGTGCTAGGACACTCAGAACACAGTAACCTGCTTGGACACTCAGAACACAGTAACCTGCTAGGACACTCAGAACACAGTAACCTGTTAGAAGGACACTCAGAACACAGTAACCTGCTAGAAGGACACTCAGAACACAGTAACCTGCTAGCAAGACACTCAGAACACAGTAACCTGCTAGAAGGACACTCAGAACACAGTAACCTGCTAGAAGGACACTCAGAACACAGTAACCTGCTAGGACACTCAGAACACAGTAACCTGCTAGGACACTCAGAACACAGTAACCTGCTAGAAGGACACTCAGAACACAGTAACCTGCTAGAAGGACACTCAGAACACAGTAACCTGCTAGAAGGACACTCAGAACACAGTAACCTGCTAGAAGGGCACTCAGAACACAGTAACCTGCTAGAAGGACACTCAGAACACAGTAACCTGCTAGAAGGACACTCAGAACACAGTAAACTGCTAGAAGGACACTCAGAACACAGTAACCTGCTAGAAGGGCACTCAGAACACAGTAACCTGCTAGAAGGACACTCAGAACACAGTAACCTGCTAGAAGGACACTCAGAACACAGTAACCTGCTAGAAGGGCACTCAGAACACAGTAACCTGCTAGAAGGACACTCAGAACACAGTAAACTGCTAGAAGGACACTCAGAACACAGTAACCTGCTAGAAGGGCACTCAGAACACAGTAACCTGCTAGAAGGACACTCAGAACACAGTAACCTGCTAGAAGGACACTCAGAACACAGTAACCTGCTAGAAGGACACTCAGAACACAGTAACCTGCTAGAAGGACACTCAGAACACAGTAACCTGCTAGAAGGACACTCAGAACACAGTAACCTGCTAGAAGGGCACTCAGAACGCCAACTATAAAAGTTTAATCCACTCAGAGAGATTATATTCTAATCCCAGGATGAATGGGGCATTGGGAGGTGGACCCGAAGATCGAGAGAGAGAGAGAGAGAGAGAGAGAGAGAGAGAGAGAGAGAGAGAGAGAGAGAGAGGGAGGGAGGGACTGAGGGGCGTGAAAAGTAAAGGGGATAGGAACGTCAGTGAAGCTTGTGAATGGGGGCGTCAAAATGGGTGGAAAGGGGTTGGAAACTACGAGGAGGGATTTCTTTTATTTAGTAAAATTGAATACATCAGCATTGGTATATATATATATATATATATATATATATATATATATATATATATATATATATATATATATATATATATATATATATATATATATATATATATATATATATATATATATATATATATATATATATATATATATATATATATATATATATATTATATATATGAACACTGATCTCTGGCTGAAGGAGACTCGAATCTACGAACCTTGGAACAAGGTACGCAGTGCTATACCATTCTCACCAAACTGGACCAATACCTTGGCGTCCAGCTTGCGCTAGACGTTTGATCCAAGGCAGCCAGCTTTCAGGGAGAAGGCTTACAGCTTTTCATCTCATCCCCTGCATGCATCAGCCTTGGATCAAAGTCTAGCGCAAGCTGGACGCCAAGGTATTGGTCCAGTGTGGTGAGAATGGTATAGCACTGCGTACCTTGTTCCAAGGTTCGTAGGTTCGAGTCTTCTTCAGCCAGAGATCAGTGTTTGTGTATATTTCGCCTGCTCTTGCAAATTCATTGCACACACACACACACACACACACACACACACATATATATATATATATATATATATATATATATATATATATATATATATATATATATATATATATATATATATATATATATATATATATTTATATATATATATATATATATATATATATATATATATATATATATATATATATATATATATATATATATATATATATATATATATATATATATATATACGTGTGTGTGTGTGTGTGTGTGTGTGTGTGTGTGTGTGTGTGTGTGTGTGTGTGTGTGTGTGTGTGTGTGTGTGTGTGTGTGTGTGTGTGTGTGTGTGTGTGTGTGTGTGTGTATGTATGTATGTATGTATGTATGTATGTATGTATGTATGTATGTATGTATTAACTACATTCAGTAGTCTCTGGCACGATGGTTTAATGTTCATGATAGCTGAACTTCACCACAACTGGATATTCCTGAGATTATTCTACAATTTCTTAAATAAAAGATTCGTCATTTCTTCCTTCAACCATATAACAGCCGAGGCATTCACATCGACAACTGGAGTGCCACAGGACTTGTGTCTGAGTCCTGTGGTGTTCAGCATGTATGTCAACGACCTCTCCCAGCCTGAGTGCGGTGACATCATCATAACCCACGTTGCTGACATAACACAAGTATCCTTTACTCCAGTTGATGGTAACAGGATGCGCAAACACGAGACAGCGATTGAAAATTTGAAGGAAGAGTTGAATATGACTATTAACTGGGAGAAGTGGTGAATTACCACCAATCCTGGAAAAATATATATAGATAAGCACTACTGGATGTTACCCAATGACGAACTAGAATAATGGATGAATTATCTCCAGAGACACTCTTATAGTCGTCAAGAATACTGTAAAGATCTTGGGTTACTAGGCTGATACACTACTGTACTCAGATCCACTAAATACTTCACTTGTAAAGTCAATTTGGCAATCTCTACCAGCTGTATAGATTGAGACAGACACAAGCCCACGTCAAGCTATGTCTTTAAGATGATGACTCGTCCAGTACTTTAATATCCAGGTGAGCCCTTGTCAGTGACAACACAAACATACGAATCTCCGCTTCGTCCTGTACACCACATTGACTGACGGTCAGTCAGAACCTACATGCACAGCGTGGCACAAATACTTTCAACGTTAGGCTAGACAAACGTAAGAAGCGCCAGCTGTTCAGTATGAACGCTCCTTACTTACTTGGCGGGTATAAACCCACCTCAGCTTATCAACACGAACCCCTACACAGAATGACCCTGCAACGAAGTGCGGAGTCACATTCACAAGGAGGAATTCCCAGGGCTAAACATTCTGAGCGACCTACCAGGAGAAAACGAAGACTGGACACCACCTGAACTAATCTACGTTCAGTAGAGTTGACAAATTCATGAATCAAATGACATCTGAAGACACCTAAACTTCCTGAAGAATAACGAAGGTGTAACACCGGAGCCTAGCAGGCGCCAGGCAGCAAACTTCTTGCTTTTCCATCTTGTTCCCGAAAACCTCCCCAACCTTGACCTCTGGTCTTCCCCCAGAACGAAAATAACTTACCAAAAAAAGCATGCTCGTACCTACCACACATACGTACAGGTATTCGCCGTTTCCTTTATGCTAGTGCATGCCGGCGGGGTCGTGAGGTACATAACCTAAATATATTTCATGCTGACGTAAGTAAGAATGTTTAAAATATATTCATTACCACCAGGCCTGGTCTCAGCCCGGGCCGGTAGGGCGTTGACCCCCTAAACTCTCTCCAGGTATACCCCAGGTATATTCTAATCAAAAGTGGATGAGCCACTTAGCTTTTGTATATTCCCTCTTCCTATCTCCCCTTTCCATCCTTCTTCCTTCCCACTTCTAACCAGGGCTCTGCTCATAGAAGTTGTAGTTCCATCACACGGGATGGGTTTCAAACGCGTTTGAAATGTGTCAGTCTGAACTGTGAGGCTTCAGTTGGGCGATGATGATCTCTTCCAGCATTTCATCAAGGCTTAAGCAGTCGCATCAGCTTCAAAGTTTTCCTTCCAGCAGAGCTGAAGTTACTATTATTTGAAAATAATTGTCGCTCAGGATATTGTGAAGTGACAGAGAGTGTCTTGCTGTCATCATCAACCTTGTGGCGTCGCCCCGGAATTCCTAAGATGATATCACTGATGACCGCGTCAAGACCACCACAAGGATCACTTTTTAATAAGAAAAGTGAACTTGTTCTTCCTCGACTCTCAGTATAATAAATGAAGGAGGTGCTTTATGCTTTATAGAACGCATATTCAGTGTTTTTTATTTAAATTTCATCAGACGTTATACCCCCGAGGGAAGGGAGGGGGAGGGGTGGGGGTTAAGGAACACATTTACATGATCTCACCCAAGGAACCAAAAATGTCTAGACAGCCACCGGATATTTGGAAATTTTACATTTGAATTTGCATATCTACAACGACAAGTCAGCCTCAGAGGAGAAATTTACACTGTTAGAGACTCAGATGATGAGCTCAGTGATTCATAATTGTTCCAAGATTGTTCTCATCATGTTTTTGAAACGCGAGTTTAGAGATTCATTTCTAAATTGAACTCTATGAAGACCTCACAAACTACTGGAGTTTAGTGACGTTAGTGGCCAATCTGTGTCAACTCGTAAAAGACTCCGACTCATTTCATAGTTCCGGTCTGTACACATTAGATGGTCTCCTCATCAAAAATATCTATAATACAGGGATAGTATATGATACCTGGGCGTCTTTATTTATGAAGACGTTTCGATAACCAGTGGTTTTTATCAGTTCGATACAGAAATGTTCTGAAGACAGTTGAAGGTGAAGTGATCAGTTCTTCACCCATGATAAGTGTTGAATATCAAAATTGCATACAATACCGACAGGTTGGTAAGACACATAGGCAACAGTCAGTCCCTCAGCCTGGAGAAGACTTCTGTTCCTCTCCTTCCTATAGCATGTATGTCTCCACACTGTCGCTTGATCTTCACATTGTTTCAGGCTATGGAACAGAACTCTTCTCCAGGCTGAGGGACTGACAACCTCAAATTTACGTCTTCAAGGGTGATGAACTGATTACATCGTCTTCACATCTCTACTGTTCCGGCCTATTTTCTGTACTCGACTGAAGAAGCCTACTGTGTAGGCGAAACGTTTCGGAATAAAGATGCCTAACTGTAGCCTGTGTGTCTTACTTACCATGATAAGTGTTGGGTGTTTTAGTCTTGATAACACTTGTAAACACTGACAGGATTTATAACCTCACCTTCCACTGCATCCACTATATAATCTCTGTAATATACGTAATTAAGTATTGAATTGATAAAGGCACTACTTGGCGAAACATCTTCAGGTGTTGTCTCAGAGTCTCACTCAGCATTGGTCAGTCAACCAATATTTTTGCTCAAATTCTTATAACTTTATGTTAATATTTATCATAATAACCAGACAAAGCACCACCTACCTAACGCAGGAATGACATGACCTTATTGTCTATTTGACCTCATCTCAAATACGTCATTTTTCAGGTCACTGTGTCACACTTTACTTTCGGTCTATATATGTTATTATTTTGTCTGTGTTAGAAGTGGTCAAGGTCCCAGGACTGAAACTTTCTCTAATAAATATATGACTTAGTTTTGTTCACCTGTCTTTCTAAACCAATTTGTTGGTATCTATTACCAAGGACATTATTCCCTCCACTTACTCCATTGTCAAGCTCTCCTATCCATTTACTCCATCTTGTCTCAGTTCCATCATTCCATTCCTCCATCGTAACTCCTCCCTTCATTATAAAATATAGTATCAAACCATCACCTTCTTTCATCTTTCACCCAAACTCCATTATCCTTATCCCCCTCCACCACCGTCTTCCCTCTCATCCCTCTCCCATCTTATCCCTCTCCCCTATCCTCCTCCTGCACGCTTCGTATCACACCCTCACGTCACACGTCCGTCACGTCGCCTCACTGTCAAACAGCTTTCATCACACCTCCCTCCCTCCCTCCCTCCCAGGAGCTTTCCATCCTTTTCTCTCTCTCTATTTTTCTTATTTCTTCCAGCTCTTATCCGCCCTCCCACTCGCTCTCCCTTCCACTCCTCGTCCATTCTACTTCTTTTTTCTTCTCCCTCATCTCCCTCTCCTCCTCCCTCTCGCCCTCACACTTTCCTCACCTTATCCTCGCCTCTTCCTGCCCGGCTGCGTGTTGGAGTTGACAGTTAAAAAGGGAGCCTTGTGCCTCTATCTGTATCATATTTTCCAGCATCATTGAAGATTGGGTAGGCAGGCGAGCGGGTGGGCAGGCGGGATAGTGGGCTGCAGGTGGGTGGGCAGGCGGGATAGTGGGCTGCAGGTGGGTGGGCAGGCGGGATAGTGGGCTGCAGGTGGGTGGGCAGGCGGGATAGTTGGCCGCAGGTGGGTGGGCAGGCGGGATAGTGGGCCGCAGGTGGGTGGGCAGGCGGGATAGTGGGCCGCAGGTGGGTGGGCAGGCGGGATAGTGGGCCGCGGGTGGGTGGGCAGGCGGGATAGTGGGCCGCAGGTGGGTGGGTGTAAAAGTTCTAAGGACTAACAACTTCCGCAAGTGAACACTTGAAGTATTACTTAAGGACGAGCGGCTGAGTATTACTTGAAGACGAGGTGAGAGAAGGTCAGCCCAGCTCTGACCACAACACCGGTCGTCACAGTGACAATTTGGTCGGGTGCCTTACAGATTGACTTGTATGTTGTGGGTGTGTTTTGTGTATGCTTTGGTGTATGGAGTCTGTTATGTGTGTGTGTGTGTGTGTGTGTGTGTGTGTGTGTGTGTGTGTGTGTGTGTACTCACCTATTTGTGGTTGCATGGGTCAAGTCACAGCTCCTGTCCCCGCCTCTTTGCTGGTCACTACTAGGTCCATTCTCTCCCTACTCCATGAGTTTTATCGTGTCTTTTCTTAAAGCTATGTATGGATCCTACATCTACTATATTACTCTCCAGATTGTTCTACTTCCTGACAACTCCAAGGCTGAAGAAATACTTCCTAACATCCCTCTGACTCATCTGAGTCTTCAAACGCCAGTTGTGACCCCTTGTTACTCTGTCCTATCTCGGAAACATCCTGTCCCTATCCACCTTGTCAATTCCTCTCTGTATTTTATATGTCGTTATCATGTCCCCCCCCATCCCTCATGTCTTTCAGTGTTGTCAGGTTGATTTCTCTTAACCTCTCCTCGTAGGACATACCCCGGCGCGCGCGCTTGTGTGACAGTTATCCACACAACCTCGGTATTGTCCAGTATCAGCGACAACATTCTCCAGGTCTGTGGTTAATGCAGTAGCACTGTTACTTGCCTCCTGTGATGACGCTACGTCTCACAGCATCTCCTACTAATACTTTTAGTAATCATAAATTAGCTGGCTTTAATTGCCCGTTCACCAGTGCCACTTCACGACCATTGTTGCATGCTATTTGAGGTTGAAAGCAAATTAACTACACGAGGGTCATTAATGCTTAACTTCACCTGTGTACCACTAGTCAAGAATAATATAGTACCTAAACTGTAGAGTATATGAACAGTGTTGGACACTTCTCAAGTACGTTCCCGTAGGACGTCTTCACATGAAGTGATGTGAAGACGTCCTATGGGAACGTACTTGCTTGGACATTCTCCTCTTTTCTGCAGTTTTGCAAGCTCCTGATGATGTGTTGATTGCAACAGGAAAGGCCTAGAGCTTTCATTCTACTCCCCTTGTGGTTGTTTTGCATCTTGTATCGCTTGGTTTGCGATATTTGCAGAATATAAATATAAATATATATATATATATATATATATATATATATATATATATATATATATATATATATATATATATATATATATATATATATATTCACAAACACTTACGTCAGGTCGAAGGAGACTCGAACCTACGAACCTTGAAACAAGATACGGAGTGCTCTTCCCACCGTACCACACTTCCAAAACCTTGGCGCCCAGCTAATGCTAGACATTTTGGTCCAAGGCAACCAGCCTCCAGGCAGGTGGTTTTCAGCTTTTCATCTCATGCCTTGCATGCATCCCTTGTTCCGTGCATGCATCCCATGTTTCGGTCCAAGTCGGTGGAAATAAATGGTATAAAATACCGACACAATGGCAATATAAACACAAATGCAGTATAATGTGATCCTTTATTGACTACGTTTCGGCCACACAGTGGGCTTTTTCAAGTCACAAACAGAACTACCTGGGGTGGAAGGAACGCGAGTATTTATAGTCCGGCTGAGGTCAGGTGAAGAATGCTGCATCTGATGATGTACCGAGTTGGGTTGTAGAGTCTAAAAACTTGGGTAGCTTGGAAAGGAGACTGGACAAGTTTGTGAGCAGACCTTCTACAGTGTTCTTATGTGGGATAGCGATGAAGAAGTTTCTTGGCAAGTGGTTCAGCTATGTTATAGAAGCCACTATTCTGGTTGAAGTTGTCGGATATAGAAATAAGTGATGATTCCAGGATTCTTCGGTATTGGGTGTTGTCTTCTGTGGCGATAAGTCTTGAGTTTCTGTAGTTTATCAAGTGGTTGTGTGAATTACGGTGTTGTACATGGAACATCTAGAAGCCGAACGTTTCTCCACCATTATTCCTTCGTCTGTCACCTGGCTCCGTTATGTTGACGACATTCTCCTCATAACTCCTAAACGCTTCAACGTTCAAGCTCTCCAAGACAAGCTCAACCAGGTCGAGCCTTCAATCCAGTTCACACTTGAAGAAGAGGTCGACAACACTCTTCCTTTCCTTGATGTTCTACTCTGCAAAGGTGACCACGAACTTCGTTTTAAAGTCTATCGAAAACCCACCAACCAAAACGATCTTCTCCACTTCTACTCTCACCACGACACCAAAACCAAACGTGGTGTAATTATAGGCTTCTTCCTGCGTGCACTCAGAATCTGCAGCAACGAGTTCCTTGAGGAAGAATGCACTATAATTGAACAGGTATTTTCCAAACTCCACTATCCTCGTCACTTCATCAGAGACTGCAGACGGCGAGCACTAAACATCTTCAACACACCCAGAGAAGACACTGCCGAGAAGAGATACATAGTCCTTCCCACCAACTCCATTGCCAAACATGTTTCCAACATCTTTGCCAAAACATCATTCCAAGTATCTACCTCCACAACCACGACCATCAAGGACATCACCAGTAGTAGGCAGGACAAGCCTCCATCCTCTGCAGGGGTATACATAATCCCTTGTAATGACTGCAACAAGTTATACGTGGGCGAAACATCAAGGGACCTCCAAACACGTATTTCAGAACACCAATACGCAAGCAGGTCTGACGACACAAGGAATGCCTGCGTACAACACCGTAATTCACACAACCACTTGATAAACTACAGAAACTCAAGACTTATCGCCACAGAAGACAACACCCAATACCGAAGAATCCTGGAATCATCACTTATTTCTATATCCGACAACTTCAACCAGAATAGTGGCTTCTATAACATAGCTGAACCACTTGCCAAGAAACTTCTTCATCGCTATCCCACATAAGAACACTGTAGAAGGTCTGCTCACAAACTTGTCCAGTCTCCTTTCCAAGCTACCCAAGTTTTTAGACTCTACAACCCAACTCGGTACATCATCAGATGCAGCATTCTTCACCTGACCTCAGCCGGACTATAAATACTCGCGTTCCTTCCACCCCAGGTAGTTCTGTTTGTGACTTGAAAAAGCCCACTGTGTGGCCGAAACGTAGTCAATAAAGGATCACATTATACTGCATTTGTGTTTATTTCGGTCCAAGTCGGACCGAAACGTCCTCGTAAGCTCCTCTTTCCAATGTGCGGGTTGTGTATAATCACTGCTAACTTTTAACATTAAGGGGATAGGGCGGTTACCACGACCTATGAAAGGTGTTTGTTAGGACTGCTGGTCATAGTTATATATCTCTACTGCTACTACTGGTGCTGCTACTACTACTACTACTACTACTACTACTACTACTACTACTACTACTACTACTACTACTACTACTACTACTACTACTACTACTACTACTACTACTACTACTACTACTACTACTACTACTACTTGTAGATTAACATTAATATTTATTGCTCTGTAAGTTCTTACCAGGACCGCCTGACAGAGTAGTGGAGGGTGGATCAAGCCTCCACCACTCCTTGTGTTGAATAACACACACATGGAGGGTGGATCAAGCCTACACTACTCCTTGTGTTGAATAACACACACATGGAGGGTGGATCAAGCCTCCACCACTCCTTGTGTTGAATAACACACACATGGAGGGTGGATCAAGTCTCCACCACTCCTTGTGTTGAATAACACACACATGGAGGGTGGATCAAGCCTACACCACAATCCTCTCCCGGGATTCTAACTGGTGTGTGGTGAACACCAGACACACAATATCCGCTGGACCATCACATTACGATAGCAATTGACAATATAATTCAGGTATTTACCTATTGCCAGAATGGATTTGGACCCAATTACACTGTTATTGCGCCACGCTCCAGTGGCAAGGGTTGGGTGTTGAACACTACGCTCCAGTGGCAAGTGTTGGGTGTTGAACACTACGCTCCAGTGGCAAGGGTTGGGTGTTGAACACTACGCTCCAGTGGCAAGGGTTGGGTGTTGAACACTACGCTCCAGTGGCAAGTGTTGGGTGTTGAACACTACGCTCCAGTGGCAAGTGTGGTGTGTTGAACACTACGCTCCAGTGGCAAGTGTTGGGTGTTGAACACTACGCTCCAGTGGCAAGTGCGGGATGTTGAACACTACGCTCCAGTGGCAAGTGTGGGGTGTTGAACACTACGCTCCAGTGGCAAGTGTTGGGTGTTGAGCACCACGCTCCAGTGGCAAGTGTTGGGTGTTGAACACTGTTCTCCAGTGGCAAGTGTTGGGTGTTGAACACTACTCTCCAGTGGCAAGTGTTGGGTGTTGAACACTGTTCTCCAGTGGCAAGTGTTGGGTGTTGAACACTGTTCTCCAGTGGCAAGTGTTGGGTGTTGAACACTGTTCTCCAGTGGCAAGTGTGGGGTGTTGAACACTGTTCTCCAGTGGCAAGTGTTGGGTGTTGAACACTACTCTCAATGGCAAGTGTTGAACACAAGTGGCAAGTGTTGGGTGTTGAACACTTCTCCAGTGGCAAGTGTTGGGTGTTGGCAAGTGTTGGGTGTTGAACACTGTTCTCCAGTGGCAAGTGTTGGGTGTTGAACACTGTTCTCAGTGGCAAGTGCAATGGCAAGTGTTGGGTGTTGAACACTGTTCTCAGTGGCAAGTGTTGAACAAGTGTTGGGTGTTGAACACTATTCTCCAGTGGCAAGTGTTGGGTGTTGAACACCAGTGGCAAGTGTGCGGTGTTACTCTCCAGTGGCAAGTGTTGGGTGTTGAACACAGTTCTCCAAGTGTTGAACACAAGTGTTGGGTGTTGAACACTTCTCCAAGTGTTGAACACAAGTGTTGGGTGTTGAACACTATTACTCTCCAAGTGTTGAACACAAGTGTGTGGGGTGTTGACTACTCTGCACTATTCTCCAGTGGCAAGTGTTGGGTGTTGAACACTACTCTCCAAGTGTTGAACAAGTGCTGGGTGTTGAACACTGTTCTCAGTGGCAAGTGTTGAACAAGTGTTGGGTGTTGAACACTACTCTCCAGTGGCAAGTGCTGGGTGTTGAACACTACTCTGCAGTGTCAAGTGTGGGGTGTTGAACACTACTCACTAGTGGCAAGTGTTAGGTGTTGAAAACTACGCTCCAGTGGCAAGTGTGGGGTGTTGAACACTGCTTACTAGTGGCAAGTGTTGGATGTTGAACACTGTTCTCCAGTGGCAAGTGTTGGGTGTTGAACACTGTTCTCCAGTGGCAAGTGTGGGGTGTTGAACACTGTTCTCCAGTGGCAAGTGTTGGGTGTTGAACACTGTTCTCCAGTGGCAAGTGTTGGGTGTTGAACACTGTTCTCCAGTGGCAAGTGTGGGGTGTTGAACACTATTCTCCAGTGGCAAGTGTGGGGTGTTGAACACTACTCTCCAGTGGCAAGTGTTGGGTGTTGAACACTACTCTCCAGTGGCAAGTGTTGGATGTTGAACACTGTTCTCCAGTGGCAAGTGTTGGGTGTTGAACACTGTTCTCCAGTGGCAAGTGTGGGGTGTTGAACACTGTTCTCCAGTGGCAAGTGTTGGGTGTTGAACACTGTTCTCCAGTGGCAAGTGTGGGGTGTTGAACACTGTTCTCCAGTGGCAAGTGTTGGGTGTTGAACACTGTTCTCCAGTGGCAAGTGTTGGGTGTTGAACACTGTTCTCCAGTGGCAAGTGTGGGGTGTTGAACACTATTCTCCAGTGGCAAGTGTTGGGTGTTGAACACTACTCTCCAGTGGCAAGTGTTGGGTGTTGAACACTACTCTCCAGTGGCAAGTGTTGGGTGTTGAACACTTCTCCAGTGGCAAGTGTTGGGTGTTGAACACTATTCTCCAGTGGCAAGTGTGGGGTGTTGAACACTACGCTCCAGTGGCAAGTGTTGGGTGTTGAACACTACTCTCCAGTGGCAAGTGCTGGGTGTTGAACACTGTTCTCCAGTGGCAAGTGTTGGGTGTTGAACACTACTCTCCAGTGGCAAGTGCTGGGTGTTGAACACTACTCTCCAGTGGCAAGTGCTGGATGTTGAACACTACTCACTAGTGGCAGGTGTTGGGTGTTGAACACTACGCTCCAGTGGCAAGTGTGGGGTGTTGAACACTACCTACTAGTGGCAAGTGTTGGGTGTTGAACACTACGCTCCAGTGGCGAGTGTTGAGTGTTGAACACTACGCTCCAGTGGCAAGTGTTGGGTGTTGAACACTACGCTCCAGTGGCAAGTGTGGGGTGTTGAACACTACGCTCCAGTGGCAAGTGTTGGGTGTTGAACACTACGCTCCAGTGGCAAGTGTTGGATGTTGAACACTACGCTCCAGTGGCAAGTGTTGGGTGTTGAACACTGTTCTCCAGTGGCAAGTGTGGGGTTTTGAACACTACTCACTAGTGGCAAGTGTGGGGTGTTGAACACTACGCTCCAGTGGCAAGTGTTGGGTGTTGAACACTACTCTCCAGTGGCAAGTGTGGGATGTTGAACACTACTCACTAGTGGCAAGTGTGGGGTGTTGAACACTACGCTCCAGTGGCAAGTGTTGGGTGTTGAACACTACGCTCCAGTGGCAAGTGTAGAGTGAAGAATTTAGACACCTGTACAACATCTGGGTGTCTTTATTGTAGACGTTCCGTCATCCTGTGACTTTATCAATACAAATTCCAAGACATAATTTTAAGACAGTCGAAGTATATACAAATGATAAGGTAATCAGTCCCTCAGCCTTGGAGCTGGTGAAGACCACCGTAGCCTTGAAGACTGAAACACAGGCAAGGTTAGGTTAAGTAAGGTTTGTCAGGAAACAGGACAAGTACTTCCTGACGCGGGTCTTAGTCATATGATGACCCTCCACTGGAGCTTTTGGTCATCTGACCGAGGCCTTCCACTGACTTACCCCTCCACTCCTTTGAAAATTATGGTCATAGTTATAACAGGCAAGCTTAGCTGGCGCTTATATACTGGCGTCAGGTGGTGAGCGACGTGTAGCAGACGAAGACATTGTCACTGGTAGGAAGGGGAACAGGTCAGTAGTAGTTAAGAAGGTTGTGGAGATGGCCTCTGAACCAAGATTCCGTGATGTTGCCCTGTCTAACACGTTGTACATGAATGCTGGATGTTGAATAATAATAATAATAATAATAATAATAATAATAATAATAATAATAATAATAATAATAATAATAATAATAATAATAATAATAATAATAATCTTCATTTCTACAAGTACTTGTACAAGGTATATAGACCATAGCTGACATCAGTGACATACTACTATATAGAAAACCCCTTGTTGTTTCGGACAAATTAGGTCAGTTTTGTCCCAGGATGCGACTGAACTAACACCCAGTCCAGGCACTTATTTTACTGATAGGTAAACAGGGAATGTGTTTAGTGTCTCGATGTGCTGACTTCAGGGGGTGTGGAGTGAATGTTTAGTGAATGTTTAACGGGTAAGGTTCTTAAAATGTGTGTGAGAACATTAGCCCAAACTGTATTTAGTTGTCACTGATGTTATGTAAGGAAACATTAACCTACACTATATCCAATGGTCATTGATGCTGTGAGAGAACATTAACCCACACTGTATCGAGTGGTCACTGATGTTATGTGGGGTAACATTAACCTACACTGTATCTAGTAGTCACTGATGTTGACAATTGTTCTCTCTCTCTCTCTTTATCTCAATAATGGCAGTAGAACTTGACAATGTAAGATACACACAGCTCTGTCTGTCTGTCTGTCTCTCTCTCTCTCTCTCTCTCTCTATCTCTCTCTCTCTCTCTCTCTCGTAAATGTGCATTAGGCTTTAAGGGTCTTGACTGCTTATTGATGTTAAGTAGTCAGGACTGTTTTGGTGCTCACTGAGTGGTTGGCGTTCACTGAGTGGAGTTCACTGAGTGGCGTTCACTGGGTGGTTGGTGTTCACACATACACACACACTCAGGCATGAGCATTCTCGTCCACCTAAAGTTACTAATTGTTAAAGTGAAGGCAGGCAACAACCTTCACATACATATCACCTGACTGTGGTGGAGGCTGCCTGTGTACACACCTGGGAGAGGTGTGTGCGTACGTTATGTGCACCCACATCAAAGGTGAGTGTATATAACTCCGAGGTGGGGGCTGTGTACGTGCAAACTTAGATATAGGTATGCAAGGGCGTGTATGCATGCCTTCCCGAGCCAGTTGTATAATATGTGCTACAAGTGTGTGAAACATAATCCAGGGGCAGGTGTTTTGTAGATGTTCTGTTCCGCTGGTTACTGCCCGACATCCAGATTATTTTGATAAGGTAGGTGATGCCTGAGAGAGAGAGGGAGAGAGAGAGAGAGAGAGAGAGAGAGAGAGAGAGAGAGAGAGAGGGAGAGAGAGAGAGAGAGGAAACTGGAAGGGAGGGTAATACTGAACGAGGAAAGTGGACATTAAACAAGCAGTGAAAAACGAGGTTAATTAACGTGACGAGGCAGACCGGCAGGATTTACCGCAGAGGTTTAATGAATGGCTATCATTCTTCACCATGAATGATCATTCTGCCTTCACCATGAATGATCATTCTTCCTTCACAGTGAATAATCATTCTACCTCCTTGAATGATCGTTCTTCCCTCACCACAGTATTGTAGGCCCCCACATAACACGGCTAGGGAGAGAATGATGGTGAATGTGACTATTCTTTTTTTGGAACGTCCAAGATATTAAATATTTATCACCAGTTGTTTAGTAAATGTACAAATTACAGACAACTATGACAGTCAGTAAACAAAAACATTGCAAGTACAAAAGAGCAGTATACAAAGGTATATAAATACAATACAGACAAAAACATACACAATGGATGTACAAATACAATGGTTCGCAGTATACAATGGTCACAGTTATGCAGTTAACATGAAAAGCAGTAGATAACTGCCCCAAACCGTCGCTTGTTGCATGCCAGGTTATATGATGATGCGGGCAGTGTGTGATGAAGCGGTGTATGAGGCAGGCAGTGTGTGATGAAGCGGTGTATGAGGCAGGCAGTGTGTGATGAAGCGGTGTATGAGGCAGGCAGTGTGTGATGAAGCGGTGTATGAGGCAGGCAGTGTGTGATGAAGCGGTGTATGAAGCAGGCAGTGTGTGATGAAGCGGTGTATGAGGCAGGCAGTGTGTGATGAAGTGGTGTATAAGGCAGGCAGTGTGTGATGAAGCAATGTATGAGGCAGGCAGTGTGTGATGAAGCAATGTATGAGGCAGGCAGTGTGTGATGAAGCGGTGTATGAAGCAGGCAGTGTGTGATGAAGCGGTGTATGAGGCAGGCAGTGTGTGATGAAGTGGTGTATAAGGCAGGCAGTGTGTGATGAAGCGGTGTATGAGGCAGGAAGTGTGTGATGAAGCGGTGTATGAAGCAGGCAGTGTGTGATGAAGCGGTGTATGAGGCAGGCAGTGTGTGATGAAGTGGTGTATAAGGCAGGCAGTGTGTGATGAAACGGTGTATGAGGCAGGCAGTGTGTGATGAAGCAATGTATGAGGCAGGCAGTGTGTGATGAAGCGGTGTATGAGGCAGGCAGTGTGTGATGAAGCGGTGTATGAGGCAGGCAGTGTGTGATGAAGCGGTGTATGAGGCAGGCAGTGTGTGATGAAGCGGTGTATGAGGCAGGCAGTGTGTGATGAAGCGGTGTATGAGGCAGGCAGTGTGTGATGAAGCGGTGTATGAGGCAGGCAGTGTGTGATGAAGCGGTGTATGAGGCAGGCAGTGTGTGATGAAGCGGTGTATGAGGCAGGCAGTGTGTGATGAAGCAATGTATGAGGCAGGCAGTGTGTGATGAAGCGGTGTATGAGGCAGGCAGTGTGTGATGAAGCGGTGTATGAGGCAGGCAGTGTGTGATGAAGCGGTGTATGAGGCAGGCAGTGTGTGATGAAGCGGTGTATGAGGCAGGCAGTGTGTGATGAAGCGGTGTATGAGGCAGGCAGTGTGTGATGAAGCGGTGTATGAGGCAGGCAGTGTGTGATGAAGCAATGTATGAGGCAGGCAGTGTGTGATGAAGCGGTGTATGAGGCAGGCAGTGTGTGATGAAACGGTGTATGAGGCAGGCAGTGTGTGATGAAGCGGTGTATGAGGCAGGCAGTGTGTGATGAAGCGGTGTATGAGGCAGGCAGTGTGTGATGAAGTGGTGTATAAGGCAGGCAGTGTGTGATGAAGCAATGTATGAGGCAGGCAGTGTGTGAAGCGGTGTATGAGGCAGGCAGTGTGTGATGAAGCAATGTATGAGGCAGGCAGTGTGTGATGAAGCAATGTATGAGGCAGGCAGTGTGTGATGAATCAATGTATGAGGCAGGCAGTGTGTGATGAAGCGGTGTATGAGGCAGGCAGTGTGTGATGAAGCGGTGTATGAGGCAGGCAGTGTGTGATGAAGCGGTGTATGAGGCAGGCAGTGTGTGATGAAGCGGTGTATGAGGCAGGCAGTGTGTGATGAAGCAATGTATGAGGCAGGCAGTGTGTGATGAAGCGGTGTATGAGGCAGGCAGTGTGTGATGAAACGGTGTATGAGGCAGGCAGTGTGTGATGAAGCGGTGTATGAGGCAGGCAGTGTGTGATGAAGCGGTGTATGAGGCAGGCAGTGTGTGATGAAGCGGTGTATGAGGCAGGAAGTGTGTGATGAAACGGTGTATGAGGCAGGCAGTGTGTGATGAAGCGGTGTATGAGGCAGGCAGTGTGTGATGAAGCGGTGTATGAGGCAGGCAGTGTGTGATGAAGCGGTGTATGAGGCAGGCAGTGTGTGATGAAACGGTGTATGAGGCAGGCAGTGTGTGATGAAGCGGTGTATGAGGCAGGCAGTGTGTGATGAAGCGGTGTATGAGGCAGGCAGTGTGTGATGAAGCGGTGTATGAGGCAGGCAGTGTGTGATGAAGCGGTGTATGAGGCAGGCAGTGTGTGATGAAGCAATGTATGAGGCAGGCAGTGTGTGATGAAGCGGTGTATGAGGCAGGCAGTGTGTGATGAAACGGTGTATGAGGCAGGAAGTGTGTGATGAAGCAATGTATGAGGCAGGCAGTGTGTGATGAAGCGGTGTATGAGGCAGGCAGTGTGTGATGAAGCGGTGTATGAGGCAGGCAGTGTGTGATGAAGCAATGTATGAGGCAGGCAGTGTGTGATGAAGCGGTGTATGAGGCAGGAAGTGTGTGATGAAACGGTGTATGAGGCAGGCAGTGTATGATGAAGCGGTGTATGAGGCAGGCAGTGTGTGATGAAGTGGTGTATAAGGCAGGCAGTGTGTGATGAAGCAATGTATGAGGCAGGCAGTGTGTGATGAATCAATGTATGAGGCAGGCAGTGTATGCAGTGTATAAGGAAGCAGTGTATGAGGCAGGCAGTGTATAATGAAGCGGTGTATGAGGCAGGCAGTGTGTGATGAAGCGGTGTATGAGACAGGCAGTGTATAATGAAGCGGTGTATGAGGTAGGCCCTGTATAATGAAGCAGTGTATGAGGTAGGCCCTGTATAATGAAGGAGAGTATGAGGCAGGCACTGTAAAATGAAGCAGTGTATGAGACAGGCACTGTATAATGAAGCAGTGTACGAGACAGGCACTGTATAATGAAGCAGTGTACGAGACAGGCACTGTATAATGAAGCAACTATGAAGCAAACACTGTATAATGAAGCAGTGTATGAGGCAGGCACTGTATAATGAAGCAATGTATGAGGCAGGCACTATATAATGAAAGTGTATGAGGCAGGCACTGTATAATGAAACAGTGTATGAGGCAGGCACTGTATAATGAATCAGTGTATGAGGCAGGCACTGTATAATGAAGCAGTGTATGAGGCAGGCACTGTATAATTAAGCAGTGTATGAGGCAGGCACGATAATGAAGCAGTGTATGAGGCAGGCACTGTATAATGAAGCGACATATGAAGCAAGCACTGTATAATGAAGCAATTTACGAGGCAGGCACTGTATAATGAAGCGACATATGAAGCAAGCACTGTATAATGAAGCAGTGTATGAGGCAGGCACTGTATAATGAAGCAACGCATGAGGCAGGCACTGTAAAATGCAGCAGTGTATGAGGCAGGCACTGTATAATGAAGCAACGCATGAGGCAGGCACTGTAAAATGCAGCAGTGTATGAGGCAGGCACTATATAATGCAGCAGTGTATGAGGCAGGCACTGTATAATGCAGCAGTGTATGAGGCAGGCACTGTATAATGAAGCAGTCTACGAGGTAGGCACTGTATAATGAAGCAGTGTATGAGGCAGGCACTGTATAATGAAGCAGTCTATGAGGCAGGCACTGTATAATGAAGCAGTGTATGAGGCAGGCACTGTATAATGAAGGAAAGTATGAGGCAGGCACTGTATAATGAAGCAATTTACGAGGCAGGCACTGTATAATGAAGCAGTGTATGAGGCAGGCAGTGTATGAGGCAGGCACTGTATAATGAAGAAGTGTATGAGGCAGGCACTATTATGAAGAGTATGAGGCAGGCACTGTATAATGAAGCAGTGTATGAAGCAGGCACTGTATAATGAAGCAGTGTATGAGGCAGGCACTGTACAATGAAGCAATGTATGAGGCAGGCACTGTATACTGAAGCAGTTTATGAGGCAGGCACTGTATAATGAAGCAATTTACGAGGCAGGCACTGTATAATGAAGCACTGTATGAGGCAGGCACTGTATAATGAAGGAAAGTATCAGGCAGGCACTGTATAATGATGCAGTGTATGAGGCAGGCACTGTATAATGAAGCAGTGTATGAGGCAGGCAGTGTATAATGATGCAGTGTATGAGGCAGGCACTGTATAATGAAGAAGTGTATGAGGCAGGCACTATTATGAAGAAGAGTATGAGGCAGGCGCTGTATAATGAAGCAGTGTATGAAGCAGGCACTATAATGAAGCAGTGTATGAGGCAGGCACTGTATAATGAAGCAGTGTATGAGGCAGGCACTGTATAATGAAGCAGTGTATGAAGCTGGCACTGTATAATGAAGCAGTGTATGAAGCTGGCACTGTACAATGAAGCAGTGTATGAGGCAGGCACTGTATAATGAAGCAGTGTATGAGGCAGGCACTGTATAATGAAGCAGTGTATGAAGCTGGCACTGTATAATGAAGCAGTGTATGAAGCTGGCACTGTATAATGAAGCAGTGTATGAGGCTGGCACTGTATAATGAAGCAGTGTATGAGGCTGGCACTGTATAATGAAGCAGTGTATGAGGCAGGCACTGTATAATGAAGCAGTGTATGAGGCTGGCACTGTATAATGAAGCAGTGTATGAGGCTGGCACTGTATAATGAAGCAGTGTATGAGGCTGGCACTGTATAATGAAGCAGTGTATGAGGCTGGCACTGTATAATGAAGCAGTGTATGAGGCAGGCACTGTATAATGAAGCAGTGTATGAGGCTGGCACTGTATAATGAAGCAGTGTATGAGGCTGGCACTGTATAATGAAGCAGTGTATGAGGCTGGCACTGTATAATGAAGCAGTGTATGAGGCTGGCACTGTATAATGAAGCAGTGTATGAGGCTGGCACTGTATAATGAAGCAGTACATAATGAGATCCACCTTCTTCCCTATCAATTACCAGCTTCCCCACCACAACCTCCCCACTACATCCTCCCCACCACAACCTCCGCACTACATCCTCCCCACCACAGCCTCCGCACTACATCCTCCCCACCACAGCCTCCGCACTACATCCTCCCCACCACAACCTCCGCACTACATCCTCCCCACCACAACCTCCCCACTACATCCTCCCCACCACAACCTCCCCACTACATCCTCCCCACCACAACCTCCCCACTACATCCTCCCCACCACAACCTCCCCACTACATCCTCCCCACCACAACCTCCCCACTACATCCTCCCCACCACAGCCTCCCCACTACATCCTCCCCACCACAGCCTCCCCACTACATCCTCCCCACCACAACCTCCCCACTACATCCTCCCCACCACAACCTCCCCACTACATCCTCCCCACCACAACCTCCGCACTACATCCTCCCCACCACAGCCTCCGCACTACATCCTCCCCACCACAACCTCCCCACTACATCCTCCCCACCACAACCTCCCCACTACATCCTCCCCACCACAACCTCCCCACTACATCCTCCCCACCACAACCTCCGCACTACATCCTCCCCACCACAGCCTCCGCACTACATCCTCCCCACCACAGCCTCCGCACTACATCCTCCCCACCACAGCCTCCGCACTACATCCTCCCCACCACAACCTCCGCACTACATCCTCCCCACCACAGCCTCCGCACTACATCCTCCCCACCACAGCCTCCGCACTACATCCTCCCCACCACATTCTCCGCACTACATCCTCCCCACCACATTCTCCCCATTACATCCTACCACATTCTCCCTATTAGATCCTCCCCACCACATTCTCCCCATTACATCTTCCCCAACACAGCCTCCCCCTACATTCTACCCATTACATCCTCCCCACCACATTCTCCCCACTACATCCTCCCCACCACATTCTCCCCATTACATGTACCCCACCACATCCTGCCCATTACATTCTCCCTATTACATCCTCCCCACCACAGTCTCACCATTACATCCTTCCCACTACATCCTCCCCACCACATCCTCCCCATTACATCCTCCCTACCACTTTCTCCCCATTACATCCTCCCCACTACATCCTCCCCACCACATTCTCCCCACCACAGCCTCCCCACCACATTCTCCCCAATACATCCTACCCACCACATTCTCCCCACTACATCCTCCCCACCACATTCTCCACAACAAATTCTCCCCCACTAAATTCTCTCCACCACAGTCTTTCCACTAAATCCTCCCCACCACATTCTCCACAACACATTCTCCCCACTAAATTCTCTCCACCACAGTCTCCCCGCTACATCCTCCCCATATTCTCCCCATTACATCCTCCCTACACCATCATCCCCATCACAGCCTCCCCACTACATCCTCCCCACCACATTCTTCCCACCACATTCTCCCCACCACATTCTCCCCATCATAGCCTCCCCACCACATCCTGCCCACCACAGCTTCCCCACCAGAGCTTCCTTACTACATCCTTCCCACCACATTCTCCCCACCACATTCTCCCCACCTCATTCTCACCACCACATCCTCTCCACCACAGCCTCCCCACCACAGCCTTCACAGCACATCCCCACCACAGCCTCCCCATTACATCCTCCCCACCACATTCTTCTCACTACATCCTCCCCACCACAGCCTCCCTACCACATCCTCCCCACATCCTCCCCACCATATCCTACCCACCACATCCCACCACAGCCTCCCCACCACATCCTCCCCACCACAGTCTCCCCACCACAGCCTCCCCACCACGGCCTCCCCACCACATCATCCCCCCATAGCCTCCCCACCACATCCTCCCCACCCACCACAGTCTCCCCACCACATCCTCCTCACCATATCCTCCCCACCACATCCTCCCCACCACATCCTTCCCACCACATCCTCCCCACCACAGTCTCCCCACCACATCCTCCCCACCACAGTCTCTCCACAACATCCTCCCCAGCACAGCCTCCCCACCACAGCCTCCCCACCACAGCCCCATTACATCCTTCCCATTACATCCTCCCCACCACATCCTCCCCACCACATCCTCCCCACCACAGGCTCCCCACCACAGCCTCCCCTCCACAGCCTCCCCACCACATCCTCTCCACCACAGCCTCCCCACCACATCCTCCCCACCACATCCCCACCACATCCTCCCCACCAGTCTCCCAACCACATCCTCCCCACCAAATCCCACCACACTCTCACCACATCCTTCGCACCACATCCTCCCCACCACATCCTCCTCACCACATCCTCCCCACCACATCCTCCCCACGACATTCTCCCCACCAGTCTCCCCACCAAATCCTCCCCACCACAGCCTCACCACCACATCCTCCCCACCACATCCTCCCCACCATATGCTCCCCATTACATCCTCCTCACAACATGCTCCAACCACATGCCACCACATCCTCCCCAAAACATCCTCCCCACAACATCCTCCCACCACATCCTCCCCACCACATCCTCCCCACAACATCCTGCCCACTACATCCTGCTCACCACAGCCTCCCCACCACATCCTCCCCACCACATCCTGCCCATTACATCCTCCCCACCACATCCTCCCCACCACATCCTCCCCACCACATCTCTCCACCACATCCCACCACATCCTCCCATCACATCCTCCCCACCACATCCTCCCCACCACATCCTCCCCACTACATCCACCACAATCTCCCCACCAGAACCTCCCCATTACATCCTCCCCACCACATCCTTCTCACCACATCCTCCTCACAACATCCTCCCACCACATCCTGCCCACCACAGACTCCCCACCACAGCATCCCCACCACATCCTCCCCACCACATCCTCTTCACCACATCCTCCCCATAACATCCTTCCCACCACATCCTCGCCATTACATCCTCCCCACCACATCCTCCAAAACACATCCTCCCCACCACATCGTCCCCACCACATCGTCCCCACCACATCTACCACAGTCTCCCAACCAAATCCTCCCCATTACATACTCCCCACCACATCCCATTACATCCTCCCCACCACATCCTCCATATTACATCCTCCCCACCACATCCCATTACATCCTCCCCACCACATCCTCCCCACCAGATCCTCCGCATCACATCCTCCCCACCACATCCTCCCACCACATCCTCCCCACCACATCCTCCCCACCACATGTTCCCCACCATATCATGCCCACTGCCTCCCCACCACGTCCTCCTCACCATATCCTCTCCACCATATCTTCCCGACCACATCCTCCCCACCACATCCTCCCCATTACATTCTCCCCACCACATCCTCCCACAACATCCTCCCCACCGCATCCTCCCCACCACATCCCCACCACATCCTCCTACCACATCCTCCTACCACATCTTCCCCTCCACATCCCACCACATCCACCACAGCCTCCCCACTACATCCTCCCCACCACATCCTCTCCATTACATCTTCCCAAGCACATCCTCCACACCACAGTCTCCCCACCACATGCTCCCCACCATATCCTCCCCATTACATCCTCCCCACCACATCATCCCCACCACATCCTCCCCATCACATCAACCACAGTCTACCCACCGCATCCTCCCCACCACATCCTCCCCACCACATCCTCCCCATCACATCCTCCCCATCACATCCTCCCCACCACATCCTCCCCACCACATCCTCCCCACCACATCCTCCCCATTACATCCTTCCCACCACATCATCCCCACCACATCCTCCCCACCACATCCCACCACATCCTGCACACCACATCCTCCCACCACAGTCTCCCCACCACATCCTCCCCACCACATTCTCCCCACCGCATCCTCCCCATTGCATCCTCCCCACCACATCCTCCCCACCACATCCTCCCCACCACATTCTCCCCACCATATCCTCCCCACCACATCCTCCCCACCACATCCTCCCCACCACATTCTCCCCACCACAGTCTCCGCACCACATCCTCTCCACCACATCCTCCCCACCACATCCTCCCCACCGCATCCTCCCCACCACATCCTCCCCACCACATCATCCCCACCACATCCTCCCCACCACATCCTCATCATTACATTCTCCCCACCACATTCTCCCCACCACATCCTCCCCACAACATCTTCCCCACCACATCCTCCCTACCACATTCTCCCCAGCACATCCTCCCCAGCACATCCTCCCCACCACATCCTCCCCACCACATCCTCCCACCACAGTCTCCCCACCACATCCTCCCCACCACATCCTCCCCACCACATCCTCCCCACCACATCTTCCCACCACAATCTCCCCACCACATCCTCCCAACCACATCCCACCACATCCTCCCACCACATCCTCCCCACCACATCCTCCCCACCACATCCTCCCCATGCCCAGTAGGAGAAATCCTACACAAACGGCTCAGGAAGCTTGGAGGTTAAACTTTTAATTGGTTGAAAGAAGATCAGGAAGTAAGACTGTAAATTGTGTTGTCAAACTTCCTGCCCAGACAACTTTGACAACACAAAAGTTTTGAGTATGGTCATTGTTGTCAGATCACGAGAACCTTTGTAGTTAGTGTTGTCAGGTCAGAAGAACCTTGGTAGTTAATGTCAGATGAGGAGAACCTTGGTAATTAGTGTTGTCAGATCAGGAGAACCTTTGTAGTTAGTGTTGTCACATCAAGAGAACCTTGGTAGTTAGTGTTGACAGGCCAGGAGAACATTTGTAGTTAGCGTTGTCAGATCAGAAGAGTCTTGATAGTGTTGTCGGATCAGGATAACCTTGGTAGTTAGTATTGTCAGATCACGAGAACCTTGGTAGTTAGTGTTGTCAGATCACGAGAGCCTTGGTAGTTAATGTTGTCAGGTCATCAGAATCTTGGTAGTTAATGTCAGGTCAGAAGATCCTTGGTAATTAGTGTTTTCAGATCAGAAGAACCTTGGTAGTTAGTGTTGTCAGATCAGAAGACCCTTGGTAGTTAGTGTTGTCAATTCAGAAGAACCTTGGTAGTTAGTGTTATCAGATCATCAGTACCTTGGTAGTTAGTGTTGTCAGATCAGGAGAACCTTGGTAGTTAGTGTTGTCAGATCAGGAGAACCTTGGTAGTTAGTGTTGTCAGGTCAGGAGAACCTTGGTAGTTAATGTTGTCAAATCAGGAGAACCTTAGTAGTTAGTGTTGTCAGATCAGGAGAAGCTTGGTAGTTAATGTTGTCAAATCAGGACAACCTTGGTAGTTAGTGTTGTCAGGTCAGGAGAACCTTGGTAGTTAGTGTTGTCAGATCAGAAGAACCTTGGTAGTTAGTGTTGTCAGATCAGAAGAACCTTGGTAGTTAGTGTTGTCAGATCAGAAGAACCTTGGTAGTTAGTGTTGTCAGATCAGGAGAACCTTGGTAGTTAGTGTTGTCAGTTCAGAAGAACCTTGGTAGTTAATGTTGTCAGATCAGGAGAACCTTGGTAGTTAGTGTTGTCAGATAAGGAGAAGCTTGGTAGTTAATGTTGTCAAATCAGGAGAACCTTGGTAGTTAGTGTTGTCAGGTCAGGAGAACCTTGGTAGTTAGTGTTGTCAGATCAGAAGAACCTTGGTGGTTAGTGTTGTCAGATCAGGAGAACCTTGGTAGTTAGTGTTGTCAGGTTAGGAGAACCTTGGTAGTTAGTGTTGTCAGATCAGAAGAACCTTGGTAGTTAGTGTTGTCAGATCAGGAGAACCTTGGTAGTTAGTGTTGTCAGATCAGGAGAACCTTGGTATTTAGTGTTGTCAGCTCAGAAGAACCTTGGTAGTTAGTGTTGTCAGAACAGAAGAACCTTGGTAGTTAGTGTTGTCAGATCAGGAGAACCTTGGTAGTTATTGTTGTCAGGTCAGGAGAAGCTTGGTAGTTAGTGTTATCAGACCACAAGAACCTTGGTAGTTAGTGTTGTCAGGTCAGGAGAACCTTGGTAGTTAGTTTTGTCAGGTCAGAAGAACCTTGGTAGTTTGAGTTGTCAGCTCAGAAGTACCTTGGTAGTCATTGTCGTCAGATCTCGAGAACCTTGGTAGTTAATGTTGTCAGATCAGCAGAACCTTGGTAGTTAGTGTTGTCAGATCATCAGAATCTTGGTAGTTAATGTCAGGTCATAAGAACCTTGGTAATTAGTGTTGTCAGATCAGAAGAACCTTGGTAGTTAGTGTTGTCAGACCACAAGAACCTTGGTAGTTAGTGTTGTCAGGTCAGGAGAACCTTGGTAGTTAATGTTGTCAGATCAGCAGAACCTTGGTAGTTAGTGTTTTTCAGATCAGAACAACCTTGGTAGTTACTGTTGTCAGATCATCAGAACCTTGGTAGCTAGTGTTGTCAGTTCAAAAGAACCTTAGTAGTTAGTGTTGTCAGATTATCAGAATCGTGGTAGTTTATGTCAGATCATCAGAACCTTGGTAGTTAGTATTGTCATATCAGGAGAACATTGGTAGTTAGTGCTGTCAGATCACGAGAACCTTGGTAGTTAATGTTGTCCGATCAGAAGGACCTTGGTAGTTTGTGTTGTCAGCTCAGAAGTACCTTGATAGTTAGTGTTGTCAGATCTCGAGAACCTTGGTAGTTAATGTTGTCAGATCAGCAGAACCTTGGTAGTTAGTGTTGTCAGATCATCAGAATCTTGGTAGTTAATGTCAGATCATAAGAACTTTGGTATTTAGTGTTGTCAGACCACAAGAACCTTGGTAGTTAGTGTTGTCAGGTCAGGAGAACTTTGGTAGTTAATGTTGTCAAATCAGCAGAACCTTGGTAGTTAGTGTTGTCAGGTCACGAGACCCTTGGTTGTTACTGTTGTCAGATCATCAGAACCTTGGTAGCTAGTGTTGTCAAATCAAAAGAACCTTAGTAGTTAGTGTTGTCAGATCATCAGAATCGTGGTAGTTTATGTCAGATCATCAGAACTTTGGTAATTAGTGTTGTCAGATCAGAAGAACCTTGGTAGTTATGTCAGATCAAAAGAACTTTGGTAGATAGTGTTATTAGATCATCAGTACCTTGGTAGTTAATGTCAGATCAGATGAGCCTTGGTAATTAGTGTTGTCAGATCATCTGAACCTTGGTAGTTAGTTTTGTCATATCAGGAGAACATTGGTAGTTAGACTTAAGAAATCGAAATGACACGATTGCAAACAAACCATACCCCCGGCCGGGATTGAACCCGCGGTCATAGAGTCTCAAAACTCCAGCCCGTCGCGTTAGCCACTAGACCAGCTAGCCACAATAAGATGGTGTAGAAATATACCTAGTTGGATGAATCTTATTGTGGCTAGCTGGTCTAGTGGCTAACGCGACGGGCTGGAGTTTTGAGACTCTATGACCGCGGGTTCAATCCCGGCCGGGGGTATGGTTTGATTGGTAGTTAGTGCTGTCAGATCACGAGAACCTTGGTAGTTAGTGTTGTCAGATCAAAAGAACCTTGGTAGTTAGTGGTGTCATATCAGAAGATCCTTGGTAGTTAGTGTTGTCCGATCAGAAGAACCTTGGTAGTTATTGTTCTCAGATCAGAAGAACCTTGATAGTGTTGTCACCTTGATAGTGTTGTCAGATCAGAAGAACCTTGGTAATTAGTGTTGTCATATCAGAAGAACCTTGGTAGTTAGTGTTTTCAGAGCACAAGAACTTTGGTAGTTAGTGTTGTCAGATCAGAAGAACCTTGGTAGTTAGTGTTGTCAGATCAGAACAACCTTGGTAGTTAGTGTTGTCAGATCAGAACAACATTGGTAGTTAGCGTTGTCATATCAGAAGAACCTTGGTAGTTAGTGTTGTCAGATCAAAAGAGCCTTTGTAGTTAGTGTTGTCATATCAGAAGAACCTTGGTAGTTAGTGTTGTCATATCAGAAGAACCTTGGTAGTTAGTGCTGTCAGATCAGAAGAACCTTGATAGTGTTGTCAGATCAGAAGAACCTTGGTAGTTAGTGTTGATATATCAGAAGAACCTTGGTAGCTAGTGTTGTCATATCAGAAGAACCTTGGTAGTTATTTTTGTCATATCAGAAGAGCCTTGGTAGTTAGTGTTGTCAGTTCAGAAGAACCTTGATAGTGTTGTCAGATCAGAAGAACCTTGGTAGTTAGTGTTGCCAGATCAGAAGAACCTTGGTAGTTAGTGTTGCCAGATCAGAAGAACCTTGGTAGTTAGTGTTGCCAGATCAGAAGAACCTTGGTAGCTAGTGTTGTCATATCAGAAGAACCTTGGTAGTTATTTTTGTCATATCAGAAGAGCCTTGGTAGTCAGTGTTGTCAGTTCAGAAGAACCTTGATAGTGTTGTCAGATCAGAAGAACCTTGGTAGTTAGTGTTGCCAGATCAGAAGAACCTTGGTAGTTAGTGTTGCCAGATCAGAAGAACCTTGGTAGTTAGTGTTGTCAGATCAGAACAACCTTGGTAGTTAGTGTTGTCATATCAGAAGAACCTTTGTATTTAGTGTTGTCAGATCAGAAGAACCTTTGTAATTAGTGTGGTCAGATCAGAAGAACCTTGGTAGTTAGTGTTGTCAGATCAGAAGAACCTTGGTAGTTACTGTTGTCAGATCAGAAGAACCTTGGCAGTTAGTGTTGTCAGATCAGAACAACCTTGGTAGTTAGTGTTGTCATATCAGAACAAGCTTGGTAGTTAGTGTTGTCATATCAGAAGAACCTTTGTAGTTAGTATTGTCAGATCAGAAGAACCTTTGTAGTTAGTGTGGTCAGATCAGAAGAACCATGGTAGTTAGTGTTGTCATATCAGAAGAACCTTGGTAGTTAGTGTTGTCATATCAGAAGAACCTTGGTAGTTAGTGTTGTCAGGTCAGAACGTTTGTAGTTAGTGTTGTCAGATCAGAAGTACCTTGGTAGTTAGTGTTGTCAGGTCAGAAGAACCTTGATAGTGTTGTCAGATCAGAACCTTGGTAGTTAGTGTTGTCATATCAGAACAAGCTTGGTAGTTAGTGTTGTCATATCAGAAGAACCTTTGTAGTTAGTATTGTCAGATCAGAAGAACCTTTGTAGTTAGTGTGGTCAGATCAGAAGAACCATGGTAGTTAGTGTTGTCATATCAGAAGAACCTTGGTAGTTAGTGTTGTCATATCAGAAGAACCTTGGTAGTTAGTGTTGTCAGGTCAGAACGTTTGTAGTTAGTGTTGTCAGATCAGAAGTACCTTGGTAGTTAGTATTGTCAGATCAGAAGAACCTTTGTAGTTAGTGTTGTCATATCAGAACAAGCTTGGTAGTTAGTGTTGTCATATCAGAAGAACCTTTGTAGTTAGTATTGTCAGATCAGAAGAACCTTTGTAGTTAGTGTGGTCAGATCAGAAGAACCATGGTAGTTAGTGTTGTCATATCAGAAGAACCTTGGTAGTTAGTGTTGTCATATCAGAAGAACCTTGGTAGTTAGTGTTGTCAGGTCAGAACGTTTGTAGTTAGTGTTGTCAGATCAGAAGTACCTTGGTAGTTAGTGTTGTCAGGTCAGAAGAACCTTGATAGTGTTGTCAGATCAGAACCTTGGTAGTTAGTGTTGTCAGATCAGAAGAACCTTGGTAGTTAGTGTTGTCAGATGAGGAGAACCTTGGTTGTTAATGTCAGATCAGGAGAACCTTGGTAGTTAGAGTTGTCAGTTCACGAGAACCTTGGTAGTTACTGTTGTCAGATCATCAGAACCTTGGTAGCTAGTTTTGTCAGATCAAAAGAACCTTGGTAGTTAGTGTTGTCAGATCATCAGAATCTTGGTAGTTAATGTCAGATCATCAGAACCTTGGTAATTAGTGTTGTCAGATCATCTGAACCTTGGTAGTTAGTGTTGTCATATCAGGAGAACATTGGTAGTTAGTGCTGTCATATCACGAGAACCTTGGTAGTTATTGTTGTCAGATCAAAGTACCTTGGTAGTTAGTGGTGTCATATGAGAAGAACCTTGGTAGTTAGTGATGTCAGATCAGAAGAACCTTGGTAGTGTTATCAGATCAGAAGAACCTTGGTAGTGTTGTCAGATCAGAAGAACCTTGGTAGTGTTGTCAGATCAGAAGAACCTTGGTAGTGTTGTCAGATCAGAAGAACCTTGGTAGTGTTGTCAGATCAGAAGAACCTTGGTAGTTAGTGTTGTCACGATCAGGAGAACCTTGGTAGTTAATGTCAGATCAGCAGAACCTTGGTAGTTAGTGTTGTCAGATCATGAGAACCTTGGTAATTAGTGTTGTCAGATCATCAGAACCTTGGTAGTTACTGTTGTCAGATCAAAAGAACCTTGGTAGTTAATGTCAGCTCAACAGAATCTTGGTAGTTAATGTCAGATCATCAGAACCTTGGTAATTAGTGTTGTCAGATCATCAGAACCTTGGTAATTAGTGTTGTCAGATCAGGAGAACTTTGGTAGTTAATGTCAGATCAGAAGAACCTTGGGATATAGTGTTATCAGATCATCAGTACCTTGGTAGTTAGTGTTGTCAGATCATCAGAACCTTGGTAGTTAATGTCAGATCAGAAGAACCTTGGTAATTAGTGTTGTCAGACCATCTGAACCTTGGTAGTTAGAGTTGTCATATCAGGAGAACATTGGTAGTTAGTGCTGTCAGATCACGAGAACCTTGGTGGTTAGTGTTGTCAGATCAAAAGAACCTTGGTAGTTAGTGGTGTCATATCAGAAGAACCTTGGTAGTTAGTGATGTCAGATCAGAAGAATCTTGGTAGTTAGTGTTGTCAGAACAGAAGAACCTTGGTAGTTAATGTCAGCTCTGAAGAACCTTGGTAGATAGTGTTATCAGGTCATCAGTATCTTTGTAGTTAGTGTTGTCAGATCATCAGAACCTTGGTAGTTACTGTTGTCAGATCAAAAGAACCTTGGTAGTTAATGTTGTCAGATCATCAGAATCTTGGTAGTTAATGTCAGATCATCAGAACCTTGGTAATTAGTGTTGTCAGTCCAGAAGAACCTTGGTAGTTAATGTCAGAACAGAAGAACCTTGGGATATAGTGTTGTCAGATCATCAGAACCTTGGTAGTTACTGTTGTCAGATCAAAAGAACCTTGGTAGTTAATGTTGTCAGATCATCAGAATCTTGGTAGTTAATGTCAGATCATCAGAACCGTGGTAGTTAGTGTTGTCATATCAGGAGAACATTGGTAGTTAGTGCTGGCAGATCACGAGAACCTTGGTGGTTAGTGTTGTCAGATCAAAAGAACCTTGGTAGTTAGTTGTGTCAGATCAGAAGAACCTCGATAGTGTTGTCAGATCAGAAGAACCTTGGTAGTTAGTGTTGTCAGATCATCAGAACCTTGGTAGTTAGTGTTGTCAGATCAGAAGAAACTTGGTAGTTAGTGTCAGATCAGCAGAACCTTGGTAGTTAGTGTTGTCAGATCAGGAGAACCTTGGTAGTTAATGTCAGATCAGCAGAACCTTGGTAGTTAGTGTTGTCAGGTCATCAGAATCTTGGTAGTTAATGTCAGATGATCAGAACTTTGGTAATTAGTGTTGTCATATCAGAAGAACCTTGGTAGCTAGTGTTGTCAGATCAGAAGATCCTTGGTAGATAGTGTTATCAGATCATCAGTACCTTGGTAATGTCAGATCGGAAGAACCTTGGTAATTAGTGTTGTCAGATCATCTGAACCTTGGTAGTTAATGTCAGATCGGAAGAACCTTGGTAATTAGTGTTGTCAGATCATCAGAACCTTTGTAGTTAATGTCAGATCGGAAGAACCTTGGTAATTAGTGTTGTCAGATCATCTGAACCTTGGTAGTTAGTGTTGTCATATCAGGAGAACATTGGTAGTTAGTGCTGTCAGATCGCGAGAACCTTGGTAGTTAGTGTTGTCAGATCAAAAGAACCTTGGTAGTTAGTGGTGTCATATCATAAGAACCTTGGTAGTTAGTGTTGTCAGATCAGAAGAACCTTGATAGTGTTGTCAGATCATCTGAACCTTGGTAGTTAGTGTTGTCATATCAGGAGAACATTGGTAGTTAGTGCTGTCAGATCGCGAGAACCTTGGTAGTTAGTGTTGTCAGATCAAAAGAACCTTGGTAGTTAGTGTTGTCAGGTCAGAAGAACCTTGGTAGTTAGTGTTATCAGCACAGAAGAAGCTTGGTAGTTAGTGTTGTCAGATCAGAAGAACCTTGTTAGTTAGTGTTGTCAGATCAGAAGAACCTTTGTAGTTAGTGTTGTCATATCAGAAGAACCTTGGTAGTTTGTGTTGTCATATGAGAAGAACCTTGGTAGTTAGTGTTGTCAGATCAGAACAACCTTGGTAGTTAGTGTTGTGAGGTCAGAACAACCTTGGTAGTTAGTGTTGTCAGATCAGAAGAACCTTGGTAGCTGGTGTTGTCAGATCAGAAGAACCTTGGTAGTTAGTGTTGTCAGATCAGAAGAACCTTTGTAGTTAGTGTTTTCAGATCAGAAGAACGTTTGTAGTTAGTGTTGTCAGTTCAGAAGAACCTTGGTAGTTAGTGTTGTCAGATCAGAAGAACCGTGGTGGTTAGTGTTGTCAGATCAGGAGAACCTTGGTAGTTAGTGTTGTCAGCTCAGAAGAACCTTGGCAGTTAGTGTTGTTAGATCAGAAGAATCTTGGTAGTTAGTGTTTTCAGATCAGAAGAACCGTGGTAGTTGGTGTTATCAGATCAGGAGAACCTCGGCTTCTTCACTCGAGTACAGAGGAGTTCGTAGAAACAGTGTAGATGTGAAGACGATGTAATCAGTCCATCGGCCTTGAATATGTAGTACTGAGGTGGTCAGTCCTTAAGCCTGTAGAAGAGTTTTGTTCCATAATCGACTGAGGAATCCTCTGTGTAGGCGAAACGTTTCGGAATGAAGATATTTAACTTTTGTATATGTCTTAATTATCAAGAAAGTGACTGAAATGCCCACAAGGGGGCATTTAAGGCATGGTATAGAAGCCAGTTTGATGTCTGGGTAAGTGACTGACTAACAGACTGTAAACAGAGACTGGTACTCAACATGGAGGTGGTACTCAACATGGAGGTGGTACTCAACATGGAGGTGGTACTCAACATGGAGGTGGTGCTCAACATGGAGGTGGTACTTAACATGGAAGTGGTACTCAACATAGAGTTGGTACTCAATATAGAGGTGGTATTCAACATGGAGGTGATACTCAACATAGAGATGGTACTCAACATGGAGGTGGTACTCAACATAGAGATGGTACTCAATATAAAGATGGTACTCAATATAGAGGTGGTACTCAACATGGAGGTGATACTCAACATAGAGATGGTACTCAACATGGAGGTGGTACTCAACATAGAGATGGTACTCAACATGGAGGTGGTACCCAACATAGAGGTGTCTGAGAGGCTTGAGGTAAAGAGTGGGGTTCCAATTCTCTTCACAGTGTACATGTATGACCTCAAGGTAAGACTAACATCTGCTGGCCTTGGTAACACTTGCACGTGCATCCCCTACTCTGTCTCTCCTCTCTTCTTTGTTTCTTCTCTCCTTGCTACTTCTCTATTTCTTGCCCCTACCATCCCCCCTCCCTTCTCTCTCTCTCTCTCTCTCTCACTCTCACGAATTCTGATAATTATAGCATGGTGTTTTGCTGCTAATAGAAATCCTGTTTATCGGAACCCTGATTATTGGAACCCTGATTGTCAGAACTCTGGTTGTCAGAACTGATTGTCAGACTCGGTTATTGCGTCTCACTTAATCTAGCCAGAACCATATCTCTGAGATGAAGTAATTATCTGATCTCACTGACTCAGCTCTGATCATTCTAGCTCATTATTCTATCATCCTTGCTTAATTATTTCTTCTTGGATCATCGTATTTGGATTATTATTTCTTGGATTATCCTACTTGGATTATTATTTCTTGGATCATCCTTGTTGGATTATTTTTTTGGGTCATTCTTGCTGGATTGTTTTTTGGATCATTCTTGCTGGATTATTTTTCGGATCATCCTTGCCGGATTATTTTTTCCATCATGGCAGCTAAATTATTTGATCAAATTTCTTTTAAGTGTTATTATCATAACAGTGTTGATAACTGAATTATCATCATAACTGTGTTGATAACTGAATTATCATCATAAGTGTTGATAACTTAATTATCATCATAACTGTGTTGGTAACTGAATTATCATCATAACAGTGTTGATAGCTGAATTATAAGTGTTGATATCTGAATTATCATAATATACTTGAATTATAACTGGTGATAACTGAATTATCATATAATTGAATTATTATATAATGTTGACAACTGAATTATAACAGTATTAATAATTGAATTATCACCATAAGCTTGACCTCAGGTTGATATTGTAGAATAACCTTGGAAGCCTCTCACAGGTACAGCACAGGTACCACGATTATTATATATTTTTGATTCCATTAAGAAAGTGGATCAGAAACAGCGATTATTAGAGTAGGATTACTGAAGATTCCGGATCTGGAGAGAGAGATAATTACTGACTCACGAAATCGTAATGACACGATTGCAAACAAACCAGACACTCTGACCGCGGGTTCAATCCGCCCGTGGTATGGTTTTTTAGAGAGATAATTATCTTGAATTACCATGTTATTGGGCCGGATGTGCCTCGCAAGGCAATTATTATTATTATTTTATTATTATTATTATTATTATTATTATTATTATTATTATTATTATTATTATTATTATTGGCTCCCTCTGACAAGACAGTGATGGAGTAAGTGATGGTTAAAGGGCTTCTTCGTTTTCGAGTCATTCATATATATATGTCGTGCCGAATAGGCAGAACTTGCGATCTTGGCTTAAATAGCAACGTTCATCTTTCCATATAGGACAAGCGAAAATTTGTGTGTTAAATAATTTCGCCAAAATCATTCTGATCCTAACGAAAAAAATATATTTCACTGTGTTTGTTTAGCATTAAATTATTGTAAACAAATCTAAAATACATTTAGTTGGGTTAGGCTAAAATAAATTGTTCTTTTTATAATAAGGTTAGGTAAGTTTTCTAAGATTCTTTTGGTGCAAAATTAACATTTTTTTACATTAACAATAATGAAAAAAGTATATCTTTAAACGTATAAGAGAAATTTTTAGAAAGGACTTAATTTTAAATGAGTTCTTGCTAATTGACCAGGTTTACATATTCGGCACGACATATATATATATATATATATATATATATATATATATATATATATATATATATATATATATATATATATATATATATATATATATATTATATATATATATATATATTATATATATATATATATATATATATATATATATATATATATATATATATATATATATATACAATAAGATCACAGTAAACAGGTGATTTCAGAATTTGCAAAACGACCTGTTGAGAATTTTGGCCTTACCAGCTAAGATATAATTTATAACTATATATAATGAACACTTAGCTGATAAATGACAGCAAATCGTCTACACAGCCGCCCCTGCAGACGAGGTCTAGAAGCTGTCGAAACCATCACAACATTGGGCTGTCAAGAGATACAATTTGTAAGTATAAATTACCCCTAGGGGGTGTTATGTCAGCATATTTCATTCGATGATGGCTGACGAAATACCTACTTGTTTGGACTCAAAAGTCCACACCTTACTGCCGATTATAGGTTGATTACAAACTCCTTGTGACTCAAGAATTGCGCAATCCCCCGATCTACAAGAAATTCGTAACATACCTTGCTCTTTGTAACGTGAGCTATGGTGTTCTCAACACCTTCGACAGGTATCGGTGACTTGATAGAAGCTGAAGTGTCCTTGGATGTCCACGTCTTCCATTGTCTAGGAAACGCACACTGGTACACTATGTTCCACAAGATTTGTCTTTATTGTTCACAATGTATCACAAGAGAAGCTGATCACACTTCTCTTATGTTTATCGTGTTTTGTGAGACACTTTGTCCACACTAACGCACAGATCAGTGTTCTTTGTTGGTTATCCTGGCGTCAGTGTCACTCGTAGTAGAGTCAAAGTTAATCTGGCCTCGCCACACCGCCCCAAGCCGTCACTGCCCTAGCACAAAAAAAAAAAAAAAACGCTGACCTAGTACCTTGCATCCTTGTCACCTCCTCGATGAAGCAAAGCAGAATGTTTGTTTCTTGCTGTCTTAAGCAGAGACAACAATGTACACTATTTTTACTATGGTAATAAAGTGGGAGCAGGATTTTCCTTAATTGTCCTGCTAAGTAAGAGATGTACTGTCTCTTATAAAAATACACTTTGCAACACCGCTGCAAGGAGCAGAGGTCACTTGACTACGTGGCATAGCATCTGTGATCAATTACTCACTCTAGCAGTAAACAAGACGCTCGCCCCTTCTGAGGGCTTGGCCACTCAGGGCTGAAAGGGGCTGAAGGGGCTGAAAGGGCTGAAGGGGGCTGATACCCCCCTCCTGGAGAAAATTTCTCCACACTGGGGGGCGGCGGAGGTTCGCTGCAGGTGAACTATTCATCACTTAACATTAATTTAATTTTCTCACTCGCCACCACTGCTGCTTGTCTTTTCTGAACAGCTTTAGTCTGTGTGGTTTCTGGAGAATCACTAATTTTGTTTTCAACACTGTGTAATTCTAACGGCACTAGTTTATTTATTGTCCGCTTATTCACTACACCTTTGCTCAAAACATCAACTGTCCTGATGATTCCATTTGCATCAGGATATATGGTCACAATTTTTCCAAGTGGCCATTGGGACCTCGGACCATCATTGTCGATAATCACTATGTCACCAGGTCTTAAGGACTTATGATTTTCAGGAACACCAGCTCCATAGAAGTGTTCTCTCAATGAGGTGAGATAGTCTTCTCGCCAAATTTTCTCCCAACGTTCAATCACTTTATTAAGGTGTTTGAATTTACGTCTGAGTTGCTCAGGTTCGAAATAAGTAGGATCCTCTATGATTTCTTTATCATTCATGGGAGGAACAGGTTCGAGCCTTCTGCCATGGAGTAAATGAGATGGACTTAACACTTCTAAATTGTCCAGATCATCGGTAACATAAGTTAGAGGTCTGTTGTTGACTCTATTTTCTATTTCAGTCACAACTGTACGGAATTCTTCTAAGTCTATTCTCTGACGATGAAGAGTCTTCCTTAAACAACGTTTTACAATGCCGATCATTCTTTCATAAAATCCGCCGTGCCATGGAGATTTAGGAGGAATGTATCTCCAACGACATCTGCGTTGATTCAGCATCTGTTGTACTTCTGGTTGATCAAAGATCTTGCTTATATAAGCAGCACCAGCAACAAAGTTCGTTGCATTATCTGAAATCATCAGTCTGGGACATGCCCTTCTGGCTGCAAACCTTCTGAATAATTTGATAAAGGTTTCAGCAGACATGTCAGTGGCTACTTCTAGATGTACTGCTCTAGTTGTAGCACAAGTGAACAAACAGATGTACACCTTGATGGGAACTTTGTCAACTGTTTTGGTTAAAATTATTGGTCCAGTGTAATCTACACCTGTCACCTCAAATGGAGTGATATGACAAACTCTTTCAGAGGGATATGGAGGTGGACCTGGATACTGACATACTCGCATATCGTAGTGACGACAAGTAATACAGTCCTTTATTTGTTTTTTCACACTTTGTCGACCTTGAGGTATCCAGTAGGATTGTCGTATATGACAAAGTGTGTCAGCTACCCCACCATGTAACACGTTACTGTGGGCGTTTTGCACAATCAGTTTTGTTAGCCAATGATTCTTGGGGATCAATATTGGATGTATGGCTTCTTTAGGTAGTGAAGAATTATGAATTCTTCCTCGACATCTTATAATCTTTTCTGAGTCGAGATAAAGTCCTAAAGAATTAATCATGACAGGTTTCTTTGGGGATTTATCTTGTGTTTCTAGAAATTTATATTCTGTAGAGAAAACATCTTTCTGTATTAGTTTCACCCAGTATTTAATGGGTTCAAGACATTCATAATCAGGTTTTATTCCTTTAATGAATTTAAAGACAAGAGCTGTAACTCTTAAGAGTTTACCCAAAGATGAGTATTTAGATCCATCAATGACTATTTCTGTTGTGTCTGCAGTATTTACACAACTTATTTCTGCTGTGTTCAAGCAGACTGTTTCTTCTGGCATAATGTGAGCTTTTTGCTGAGGCCAGTTATTTTCATTAGAGAGCCAGTTCGGTCCGTGGAGCCATAATTTATTATCCACAAATTTCTTGAGTGGGACACCACGTGACAACATGTCAGCTGGATTCTCTTGGGTAGAGACGTGGAGAAAGAGATAATCTCTCTGCATCTCTTTTATTTCTGCTACTCTGTTCTGTACATAGACCAACTTACTCTTATTATTTCTTAACCACTGGAGAACTGCCTCATTATCACTCCAGATCACGGTTTTCTCAATAGTGAGATGATCAAGTACTTTGTTGAGATAGACAGCTAATTTTGTACCTACATAGAGTGCTGTCAGTTCCAATTGTGGTACTGTTCTGACCTTCAAGGGTGCTACCCTGGCCTTTGAAGTAATTAGTGTACTTCCTTCAGCATTACTCATGTAAGCTACAGCGCCATAACCTCTGGTTGACGCATCACAGAACACATGTAATGTGTAATTGTTTCCCTCTTGACCTATTTGTCTGGGAAATTTAATTTGATGAAGTTGTTTAAACTCCCTGGATATTTCATCCCATGCTTGACTCATTTCTAGAGGCAAGTTCTCATCCCATCCAATTTTGAGTTTCCATGCATCTTGCATAAGCATTTTACCTTTTATGGTAATTGGTGAGACGAGTCCTAGAGGATCAAAACATTGTGATACCTCTGACAGTAAACTACGTTTAGTGAGTGTACTGCATGATTTATTGTTTATCCTTTTGAGACTCAAAGTATCTTCCTGTGTGTTCCAATTAAGTCCCAGCATATTGTTGCAATCAGGAATTTCAGTTTCAGGGAAATCTTCTTTGATAAGTTCCCTTAATTGCTTTGAATTTGTATTCCACATCCTTAGAGGCATATTTGCTTCTTTCATCTCCTTGTTAGCTTCTCTGTATAAGGATTTCAAATCCTCCTCTTTATTCACAGTACCTTGAAGATTGTCCACATAGAAACTTTTCTTTAAGATTTCTTTGAAGGGACTTTCAGATTTCTTCAAATGTGTATTTAGAGTAGCTTCTAGTAAGAATGGAGAGGATGTTGCACCAAATAATACTGATTTGAAACGATAAGTTTTCACAGGACTTTGAGGATCATGTGGATTTTCAGGCCACAAGAATCGAGTATAATCTCTATCTATTTCTTGTAGTCCTACTCTTAAGAAAGCCTTGGAAATATCAGCCGTGTAGGCATATGGGTTTGTGCGAAATTTCATAAGCACGTCTCCAAGCTTCTCAGTTAGTGAGGGTCCGGTCATCAGACAGTCATTAAGACTTGCTACATCTTTATTTGCACGTGCGCTGCAATTATATACAACACGTAGTGGAGTGGTTTCAGAATCTTTTCTGACTCCATGGTGCGGGAGATAATGAGCGTTTGTCTTCAACTTATCTTCGACTATTTCCTCAATGAATTTATTGTCCAACTGTTCTTGTATGATATTATCATAGACAGTCAGTAGCTCTGGATTCTTCCTGAGCTCATGTATTTGTGCTTTCATCTGTCCGAAAGCCATGCGATAATTGCTAGGCAGATGTGGTGGATTTAATTTCCATGGTAACCTAACCCAATACTGTCCATCTTTATATTTGACAGTGTCCAAATATTGGTTATAAGTCTGAGACTCTTGTGGGCTTGGTTTATTTACATCAATACCTATCGCATCTAAATCCCACAACTTATCAACTGGTTCATTCATTTCTTCCAGTAATGATAATTTTTGCTGTGGTACATGATCAGTGGTTATTCTCGTAACTAGTACATTTTCCACTGAATCAATATCAGCTTCTTTCCCACTTTGAGAGGGAATGGGACCACATATCATGTGGCCTCCTGCTGTTTTCAGCAAGTGAACATCATGTTTACTTACTATATTTTGCACAAAACAGTGATAATAATCACTTCCAATGATTAAATCAATTGGACTAATTGTGTCCGTCTGTATGTCAGGACAGGCTAACTTGACCTTAGCTGCTTTCAGTGCTGCAACTGTTTCTTTTAATCCCTGGATCTGCACAGACTTAGGCAAATCATCTACTACCACAGCTTCTACTGTCTTTTTCCTGTTTCCTAGACCAACAGTGATTTTGGCTAGGTCATATGTCTGTTTACCAGAATTATGGAAAAAACCAGCTATATCTAACTGTATTTTGGCATAGGGTTGTTTATTCAGTTTCTGCAACACTGATCTTCTTATGAAGGACCTTTGTGAGCCTTGATCAAATAGTGTTAGCACATTGGTTTTGTGTAATTTATTAGATAACTCAACTCGAGCTATCGGGAGAGCAGTTGCTTTAAACTTATCTCTCACATTTAATGCTGTTGCTTGTTGACTTCCTGATTCTGTGGAAGTCTGCTGCTGTTCAGCAAAAGTATTTGGGCATAATGCTGTATGATGCATACCCTTGCATTTAAAACACTTCTTCAGTGAGCATTTTCCTCCCTTGTGTTCACCTAAACACTTGATGCACCTTTTCAGCTGATGAACACGTTGTTTACGTGCCTCCATTGATGTGTATTGACTACAATACTGTGCCCAATGTGTTCCATCACAAAGTACACATTTTGGAGTACGTTTATGTATGACAGTCTGTTTACTGTCTATTGTATTCACAGCTTGATAAATGCCTATATGGGATTTCCCATTATGTGGTTTAGTGGGAGTAGGTATACTCTTTTTATACTGAGTTGAAGGTTTATTATCCACTGGATTTGTGGATTTTTCATCTTGTCTCGTTGCTTGCATGCATGAAACTATTGTTTGTAAACCATTGCTAATTTCCTCACAAGTGAAATAGCGTTTATTGAACATAATATTTAATCGTTCAATAGTTTGTGGTGACAACTTATCTTGTACAATACCACTGATAAACCAATCACATTGTCTTAGGTCATATTTAGCATCTAGAGATCTGAGACTATTGTCTAATGTAATTCTAAATGCCTGTAAGTCTGAAAAACAATGTTTGGGTGGCTTCAAGCTTGATATTAAGACTGCATGTCTAACTCTAGCCTTGTCAGCATCGAAGTAATTGTCTGCTAAGACACGTAAGGCTATTTGATAATTACCTTTAACCACCGGAAATGACTTAATCAGTTCATAGGGTTCTCCCTTCACAAGACATTTAAGGTAATTGAACTTGGCAATCTCATCTATGTCAGTTCGTGAATTTACTATGGATTGAAAACCACTAATGAATTCTTCATAATTATGACCTTGGAAAATAGGTAATGACAATGTAGGTAAGCTTGGTAATGGGACACTTGTTGTTGTTACAGGTGTAACAGGTGGTTGCCCACTAGTTATAGTAGGTCTCTGTGACAGAGTTTTGCGGCAGATAGCCTGTACTCCTGTCCACCTTAATTGTTGATCACTAAAAGTATCCAAAACATTTTTAATTTCATCCTCAGATGGATCTGATTCAAGAAATTTATTTTCATAATGTGTATAGTCTGAATTAATTATTTTCATACGTTGTGTAAATAATCCAAACTTGACCTCAAGATCATCAAAATCTATGTTTGTATCTTGAGTTAATCCTATACAGATGGAAATTAGATTTTCTAATTGTGTAATCTTAGTCTGTAAAGACTGAAACTGAGTTTTCAAACAAGCCATTTTAATGGTATACTGAAAATTCTAGCACCACACTTAGAGTGTTTAAAAAACACTGTACTGCTATAAACAGCTGAGTTTTTGTTATGCTTAAGTCAGCAATAATCGAGTCAGACACTACTGACCCACTAAGCTTAACCTCAGGGTCAATGACCATGAAGGGTACAGGGTACATGTGTCTGGTGTTTATGGCTTGTTTGCTGTGTCAGCCTGACCATGATGATTAATCGTAAATAACGATATTATACACTTCATTCACTATACACTATAAATGTCACTGTATAACTGTAATCACACGTGAATATTACTTACACATATATAAATTTCACTGTTAATATATATTTGAAAGCTTACACTTTATATATAAGTTCCTTTAATATAACAGGTAGATCTATAAGAAACAAACTTTAACACAATCTTGTCTCTTAATTTCTGTCTATAAACATTATAAACACTATGTATATATATACACTCAGACAAACATCATCACTTGGTGGTGTTGTCTTAATCAGCAATTTCTCCAGATTGGAGCAGTGGGTGCAGGATGTGGGTGAGTCACCCAGCTCCCGTTTTCTTTGGGTGTCCGCTGGGTGAGCGCCCGTTTTCTTTTGGGTGAACGCCTGTTTTCTTTTGGCTGCCCATTCTCTGTGATTGAGTCTGGAGGGACTCATTTATACTGATTTATATTGTAAAACACTAGTTTTACAGCTTTTTTCGAAGGACCTTGGCTCATAGGTTATTTGTACACTGTAGTACAACATTTGGACCACAGTGTGGTCTTTATCCGGTTCGAAGGACCAAATTCTGTTGAGAATTTTGGCCTTACCAGCTAAGATATAATTTATAACTATATATAATGAACACTTAGCTGATAAATGACAGCAAATCGTCTACACAGCCGCCCCTGCAGACGAGGTCTAGAAGCTGTCGAAACCATCACAACATTGGGCTGTCAAGAGATACAATTTGTAAGTATAAATTACCCCTAGGGGGTGTTATGTCAGCATATTTCATTCGATGATGGCTGACGAAATACCTACTTGTTTGGACTCAAAAGTCCACACCTTACTGCCGATTATAGGTTGATTACAAACTCCTTGTGACTCAAGAATTGCGCAATCCCCCGATCTACAAGAAATTCGTAACATACCTTGCTCTTTGTAACGTGAGCTATGGTGTTCTCAACACCTTCGACAGGTATCGGTGACTTGATAGAAGCTGAAGTGTCCTTGGATGTCCACGTCTTCCATTGTCTAGGAAATGCACACTTGTACACTATGTTCCACAAGATTTGTCTTTATTGTTCACAATGTATCACAAGAGAAGCTGATCACACTTCTCTTATGTTTATCGTGTTTTGTGAGACACTTTGTCCACACTAACGCACAGATCAGTGTTCTTTGTTGGTTATCCTGGCGTCAGTGTCACTCGTAGTAGAGTCAAAGTTAATCTGGCCTCGCCACACCGCCCCAAGCCGTCACTGCCCTAGCACAAAAAAAAAAAAAAAAACGCTGACCTAGTATCTTGCATCCTTGTCACCTCCTCGATGAAGCAAAGCAGAATGTTTGTTTCTTGCTGTCTTAAGCAGAGACAACAATGTACACTATTTTTACTATGGTAATAAAGTGGGAGCAGGATTTTCCTTAATTGTCCTGCTAAGTAAGAGATGTACTGTCTCTTATAAAAATACACAAGGCACAGTACTCGCTCCCATTTTGTTCCTCATCCTTATATCCGACATAGACAAGGATGTCAGCCACAGCACCGTGTCTTCCTTTGCAGATGACACCCGAATCTGCATGACAGTGTCTTCCATTGCAGACACTGCAAAGCTCCAGGCAGACATCAACCAAATCTTTCAGTGGGCTGCAGAAAACAATATGAAGTTCAACGATGAGAAATTTCAATTACTCAGATATGGTAAACATGAGGAAATTAAATCTTCATCAGAGTACAAAACAAATTCTGGCCACAAAATAGAGCGAAACACCAACGTCAAAGACCTGGGAGTGATCATGTCAGAGGATCTCACCTTCAAGGACCATAACATTGTATCAATCGCATCTGCTAGAAAAATGACAGGATGGATAATGAGAACCTTCAAAACTAGGGAGGCCAAGCCCATGATGACACTCTTCAGGTCACTTGTTCTATCTAGGCTGGAATATTGCTGCACACTAACAGCACCTTTCAAGGCAGGTGAAATTGCCGACCTAGAAAATGTACAGAGAACTTTCACGGCGCGCATAACAGAGATAAAACACCTCAATTATTGGGAGCGCTTGAGGTTCCTAAACCTGTATTCCATGGAACGCAGGAGGGAGAGATACATGATTATATACACCTGGAAAATCCTAGAGGGACTAGTACCGAACTTGCACACGAAAATCACTCACTACGAAAGCAAAAGACTTGGCAGACGATGCACCATCCCCCCAATGAAAAGCAGGGGTGTCACTAGCATGTTGAGAGACCATACAATAAGTGTCAGGGGCCCGAGACTGTTCAACTGCCTCCCAGGACACATAAGGGGGATTACCAACAGACCCCTGGCAGTCTTCAAGCTGGCACTGGACAAGCACCTAAAGTCAGTTCCGGATCAGCCGGGCTGTGGCTCGTACGTTGGTTTGCGTGCAGCCAGCAGCAACAGCCTGGTTGATCAGGCTCTGATCCACCAGGAGGCCTGGTCTCAGACCGGGCCGCGGGGGCGTTGACCCCCAGAACTCTCTCCAGGTAAACTCCAGGTAAACACCGCTGCAAGGAGCAGAGGTCACTTGACTACGTGGCATAGCATCTGTGATCAATTACTCTAGCAGTAAACAAGATGCTCGCCCCTTCTGAGGGCTTGGCCACTCAGGGCTGAAAGGGGCTGAAGGGGCTGAAAGGGCTGAAGGGGGCTGATACCCCCCTCCTGGAGAAAATTTCTCCACAAACACTGCAGCAGGCCTGCTGGCCCAACTAGACAGGTCCTTCACACAATCCACCAACAAACTATTTTACCCAAGAATTAAGAATTTTAAAATTTATTATTTGTCCAATGTATTATTAAATTCCCAAATTATATTAATTATAATTGGATCTAATTTATATAAACCAAAGGAAATATTCATATTATTGTCAAAACTGCTTTTTATGAAACAAGATTCAATTATATTCCTGTCGACCATGGACTTGCTTGATACAACTTTCTCAACTTTTTGAAAATCAATTGGATGGTTAAAATCTCTCACATGAATAAATAGAGCATTGGAATCTTGTCCAGTTCTAATGCTATATTTATGTTGTTTTAATCTTAGTTCGAGATTTTTACCAGTTTGACCGTAATAAACTTTATTGCAAATTTTACAAGGAATCTTAGACACATCCGTCAGCATTTTGGAGGGAATTCTTTATGAAAAGTTTTTTTACTGTTCTTTTTACGGTATCAAGGTTTTTAAATACAAGTTTGGTATTAAAAGTCTTAAGAAGAGAAGGCATATCAACCAAGTTTTCATGGTAAGGGAGAACCAAAATATTTTTAGTTGAATAAGGCTGGTTGTCCCTTTTTGGATTGTAAAAAGTATTTCTAGCAATTTTAAAAGATTTATCAATTACCTTTCTTGGGTATTTCAAATCATTACCTATTTCATAAATTTTGGATATTTCCTCATCTATGAACTCTGGACTACAAATATGTAAAGCTCTCAAAAACATTGATGAGAAAACAGACAGTTTAACTCTATCTTGATGTGAAGAATAATAGTGGACATAGGAACAGTTATTTGTAGGTTTTCTGTAAATTTTAAATTTGAATTCATTATTACCCTTAATAATTAAAACATCTAGAAATAGCAATGAGTTATTTTCTTCAAACTCAACAGTAAAGTTTATAGAATGGGCTAAGCTATTTAATTTTCCAAGGAAATGGTGTATATCTACATTCTTGGGCATAAGACACAAAATATCATCAACATATCTGAACCATTTAGCTCTATTAGGGAGGATTGTGTTAAGCAACCTTGTTTCAAAAAATTCCATGTATAGGTTACTAAGAACAGGTGAAAGAGGATTTCCCATTGCCATACTAAACTTCTGAGTGTAAAACTTATCATTAAATACAAATTTTGCATCAACAATGCAAAGTTTAATAAGTTTAATGATAGTAGGAACTGGCAATGGTAAATCATAATTAACTTAAGAAACTTAATAAATCATCAACAGAACTTTCGTAAACAAGGATGTAACATCAAAACTAACCATGTTAAAATCATTTAAGTCAGACTTAAATGATTTTACCATTTCCTTGGCAAATTAAATAGCTTAGCCCATTCTATAAACTTTACTGTTGAGTTTGAAGAAAATAACTCATTGCTTTTTCTAGATGTTTTAATTATTAAGAGTAATAATGGATTCAAATTTAAAATTTACAGAAAACCTACAAATAACTGTTCCTATGTCCACTATTATTCTTCACATCAAGACAGAGTTAAACTGTCTGTTTTCTCATCAATGTTTTTGAGAGCTTTACGTATTTGTAGTCCAGAGTTCATAGATGAGGAAATATCCAAAATTTATGAAATAGGTAATGATTTAAAATACCCAAGAAACGTAATTGATAAATCTTTTGAAATTACTAGAAATACTTTTTACAATCCAAAAAGGGACAACCAACCTTATTCAACTAAAAATATGTTGGTTCTCCCTTACCATGAAAACTTGGTTGATATGCCTTCTCTTCTTAAGACTTTTAATATCAAACTTGTATTTAAAAACCTTGATACAGTAAAAAAAAACTTTTGATAAATAATTCCCCCCAAAATGCTGATGGATGTGTCTATAATATTCCTTGTAAAATTTGCGATAAAGTTTATTACGGTCAAACTGGTAAAAATCTCGAACTAAGATTAAAACAACATAAATATAGCATTAGAACTGGACAAGATTCCAATGCTCTATTTATTCATGTAAGAGATTTTAACCATCCAATTGATTTTCAAGAAGTTGAGAAAGTAGTATCAAGCAAGTCTATGGTCGACAGGAATATAATTGAATCTTGTTTCATAAAAAGCAGTTTTGACAATAATATGAATATTTCCTTTGAATAACAAAAAAAGGCACAATACCGTGACTGGAACGATACACAAATAACCCGCACATAGAAGAGAGAGGCTTACGACGACGTTTCGGTCCGAAACGTCGTCGTAAGCTTCTCTCTTCTATGTGCGGGTTATTTGTGTAATATTTCCTTTGGTTTATATAAATTAGATCCATTTATAATTAATAGAATTTGTGAAGAATTTAATAATACATTGGACAAATAATAAATTTTAAAATTCTTAATTCTTGGGTAGAATAGTTTGTTGGTGGATTGTGTGATGGACCTGTCTAGTTGGGCCAGCGGGCCTGCTGCAGTGTTCCCTTTCTTACGAATCGCGCGTCAGTTGTTGCTTTGTTGTGGGATGTGATAGTGAGGTGTGGTCTAGACCCTTTATATGCCTTCCTTTGATGCATTACCTTCATTGTTCCTTGATAATGTGAGAAGTCATGAAAGCGCTTGGAATTTCTATATTCTTTCACAGTGGTTGTTTTGTATATATATATATATATATATATATATATATATATATATATATATATATATATATATATATATATATATATATATTATATATATATAAACACCACTCAAGGTGGTATGTTCAAGAGAGTAATTCGAGAAAGATGACACATCTTTCTTCTTCATCTCCCACATTCCTTTAATATACCTTCATGATGTGAAGTTGATAAAAGTGGAGAGACGTAATGGTGGTGAGAGTGAGGGGCTGAGGTGAGTCTCTCAAGACAGCAGCAACCTCCACCAACACTGGTGCTGAGGTGAGTGAAGACACCACCAACACTGGTGCTGAGGTGAGTGAAGACACCACCAACACTGGTGCTGAGGTGAGTGAAGACACCTCCAACACTGGTGCTGAGGTGAGTGAAGACACCTCCAACACTGGTGCTGAGGTGGCAGTGTGTCAACACCACATAAATACAAATTTATATTACTTCCTGCCTGTCTGTCTGTCTGTCTGTCTGCCTGCCTGCCTGTCTGTCTGTCTGTTTGTCTGTTTGTCTGCCTGCCTGCCTGCCTGAATGGCTGCCTGCCTGCCTGAATGCCTGCCTGCCTGCCTGCCTGAATGCCTGCCTGCCTGCCTGCCTGCCTGTCTGTCTGTCTGTCTGTCTGTCTGTCTGTCTGTCTGTCTGTCTGTCTGTCTGTCTGTCTATCTGCCTGCCTGCCTGCCTGCCTCTCTGTCTGCCTCTCTGTCTGCCTGCCTGCCTGCCTGCCTGCCTGCCTGCCTGCCTGCCTGCCTCTCTGTCTGCCTCTCTGTCTGCCTGCCTGCCTGCCTGAATGCCTGCCTACCTGTACAAAGAGTAACAAACAATACGTGGAGGAGGTGGAGAGCCTGGGCCTGTCTGGTCACAAAACCTTCCCAAATGGGCTGCCCAAAATAACAGTCTCCCAGGGTACCCCCCACTGTCTCTCAGTGTTTCTTGTTTCCCAGGGCACCTCTTACTCTCTCCCAGTGTATCTCGTTGTCTCCCAGGGTACCTCACAGCCTCTCAGTGTATCTCGTTGTCTGCCAGGGTACCTCACTCTCTCTCATTGTATCGATGTCTCCCAGGGTACCTCACTATCTCTCAGTTTATCTCGTTGTCTCTCAGGGTACCTCACTGTCTCTCAATGTATCTCGTTGTCTCCCAGGGTACCTCACTATCTCTCAGTGTATCTTGTTGTTTCCCAGGGTACCTCACTATCTCTCAGTGTATCTCGTTGCCTCCCAGAGTACCTCAGTATCTCTCACTGTATCTCATTGTCTCCCAGGGTACCTCAGTATCTCTCAGTGTATCTCTGTCTCCCAGGGTACCTCACTGTCTATCAATGTATCTCGTCTCTCAGAGTACCTCACTCTCTCAGTGTATCTCGTCTCCCAGGGTACCTCACTATCTCTCAGTGTATCTCGTTGTCTCTCAGGGTACCTCACTGTCTCTCAATGTATCTCGTTGTCTCCCTGGGTACCTCACTATCTCTCAGTGTATCTTGTTGCCTCCCAGGGTACCTCACTATCTCTCAGTGTATCTCGTTATCTCCCAGGGTACCTCACTATCTCACAGTGTATCTTGTTGTCTCCCAGGGTACCTCACTATCTCTCACTGTATCTCGTTGTCTCCCAGGGTACCTCACTATCAATGTATCTCGTTGTCTCCCAGGGTACCTCACTATCTCTCACTGTATCTCGTTGTCTCCCAGGGTACCTCACTATCTCTCATTGTCTGCCAGTGTATCTCATAGTCTTGGAAGACCTTGTAAAGATATGCTCACAGATATAAAAGCGTGACTTCCAATGTTGCAACACTGATTACACTCAGAATATACCTGAATGGCCACTGCTGCAACACTGATTACACTCAGAATATACCTGAATGGCCACTGCTGCAACACTGATTACACTCAGAATATACCTGAATGGCCACTGTTGCAACACTGTTTACACTCAGAATATACCTGAATGGCCACTACTGCAACACTGTTTACACTCAGAATATACCTGAATGGCCACTGCTGCAACACCGTTTACACTCAGAATATACCTGAATGGCCACTGCTGCAACATTGATTACACTCAGAATATACCTGAATGGCCACTACTGCAACACTGATTACACTCAGAATATACCTGAATGGCCACTACTGAAACACTGATTACACTCAGAATATACCTGAATGGCCACTGTTGCAACACTGTTTACACTCAGAATATACCTGAATGGCCACTGCTGCAACACTGTTTACACTCAGAATATACCTGAATGGCCACTTCTGTAACACTGTTTACACTCAGAATATACCTGAATGGCCACTGCTGCAACACTGTTTACACTCAGAATATACCTGAATGGCCACTGCTGCAACACTGTTTACACTCAGAATATACCTGAATGGCCACTGCTGCAACACTGATTACACTCAGAATATACCTGAATGGCCACTACTGCAACACTGATTACACTCAGAATATACCTGAATGGCCACTATTGCAACACTGTTTACACTCAGAATATACCTGAATGGCCACTGCTGCAACACTGTTTACACTCAGAATATACCTGAATGGCCACTGCTGCAACACTGTTTACACTCAGAATATACCTGAATGGCCACTGCTGCAACACTGTTTACACTCAGAATATACCTGAATGGCCACTACTGCAACACTGATTACACTCAGAATATACCTGAATGGCCACTACTGCAACACTGTTTACACTCAGAATATAAGAACATAAGAACATAAGAACGAAGGAACACTGCAGAAGGCCTACTGGCCCATGCGAGGCAGGTCCAAGTCCCTACCGGCTTAAGCCAATGCACCCAACCTAGTCAGGTCAGGTCACATTGACTTAAGGGAGGAACACGGCAACCGACCTGTTAGCACAAGCTATCAGGTCCAACTCACACCCACCCACATCTACTCATGTATTTATCCAACCTATTTTTAAAGCTACACAACGTTCTGGCCTCTATAACGGTACTTGGGAGTTTGTTCCACTCATCCACAACTCTATTACCAAACCAGTACTTTCCTATATCCCTCCTGAATCTGAATTTTTCCAACTTAAAACCATTGCTGCGAGTCCTGTCTAGGCTAGATATTTTCAGCACACTATTTACATCCCCTTTATTTATTCCTGTCTTCCACTTATAAACCTCAATCATATCCCCCCTAATTCTACGTCTTTCTAGAGAGTGCAGTTTCAGGGCCCTTAGTCTATCCTCATAGGGAAGGTTTCTGATACATGGGATCATCTTTGTCATCCTCCTTTGTACATTTTCCAGAGAATTTATATCCATTCTGTAATACGGTGACCAAAACTGTGCAGCATAATCTAAATGAGGCCTAACCAAGGATGTATAGAGTTGAAGAACAACCTGAGGACTCCTATTATTTATGCTTCTTGATATGAAGCCAAGGATTCTATTAGCTTTATTGCGAACACTTATGCACTGTTGTCTTGGTTTCAGATTACTGCTAACCAGAACTCCTAAATCTTTTTCGCAATCCGTAATATTAAGATCTACATTATTTAGTTTATATGTGGCATGGTTATTGTCCTGTCCAACATTTAGAACTTTGCATTTGTCTATATTAAACTGCATCTGCCACTTCTCTGACCACTGCATCAGTCTATTCAAATCTTCCTGGAGTGCTCGAATGTCCTCGTCAGAATGAATTCGACGGCCTATTTTGGTGTCATCGGCAAACTTGCCGATGTCGCTCTTTATGCCCTCATCTATGTCGTTTATGTAGATTGTGAACAGCAGGGGGCCCAACACTGACCCCTGTGGAACACCGCTCGTGACGCTTCCCCACTCTGATTTCTCCCCATTTATGCAAACTCTCTGCTGCCTATTTGTCAACCATGCCTCTATCCAGGAAAAAATTTCTCCTCCTATTCCATGTGCTTTAATTTTCCTCAATAGTCTCTGATGTGGGACCCTGTCAAAAGCCTTACTGAAGTCCATATACACAATATCATATTCATTACCATGATCTACCTCCTCAAATACCTTAGTGAAAAAAGTTAATAAATTCGTAAGGCAGGAACGCCCCTTTGTAAAACCATGCTGAGATTCGTTGATTAATTTATGCTTTTCAAGGTGGCTACGAACTGCCTCGGCAATTATTGATTCCATAAATTTTCCCACTATGGAGGTTAGGCTTATTGGTCTATAGTTCGAAGCTAAGGACCTGTCACCTGTTTTGAAAATAGGTATCACATTTGCCATTTTCCACTTATCTGGCACCATGCCAGTTTGTAGTGATATGTTGAAAAGATTAGCCAAAGGTGTGCTAAGCTCCTCTTTACATTCCTTTAGAACCCTTGCATACAGTTCATCAGGGCCTGGGGATTTGTTAGGTTTTAATTTATCTATTTGCCTAAGGACCATGTCACTTGTGACCCTAATAGTGCACAGTTTATTATCGTCCTGTTCTACATAATTTATCATTACTGGAATATCGCTGGTATCCTCCTGTGTAAAAACTGAGAGGAAGTATGTGTTAAAAATTCTACACATTTCCTTATCACTGTCAGTGAGCTGACCCGAGGAACTTTTGAGTGGGCCTATCTTGTCCCTGATCTTACTTCTGTATACCTGAAAGAATCCTTTTGGGTTAGTCTTCGATTCTCTTGCAACTTTAACCTCATAATCTCTATTTGCTTTTCTAATTCCCTTTTTTATTTCTCTCTTTAACTGAATATATCGATTTCTTAATTGCCCCTCTCCTCTTTTGATTTGCCTATATATGCCTCTCTTTTGACCAATCAGATATTTTAATCTATTGTTCATCCATTTAGGATCATTTTTGTTTGATCTGATTTCCCTATTTGGAACATAATTTGACTGAGCAGCTAGAACTATGCCCTGGAAAGCATCATATCGGCAACCATCACCACCTACCTGACCCCTAGTAAGGTCATTCCAGTTCAGCCCACCTAAGTAATTTTTCAGTCCTATGAAATCAGCCAAGCGAAAGTCAGGGACGGAGACTTGATTGCCATTATTAGGGGAATTCCATGATATGTTAAAACTGAGTGATTTGTGATCACTCTCCCCAAGCTCATCATTAACCTCAAGATTATTAATTAGTGTTTCCCTACTGGCAAGAACCAAGTCAAGGAGGTTATTTCCCCTAGTTGGCTCTGTCACAAACTGTTTTAAAAAACAATCCTGGATCGTATCAAGAAAGTCACCCGACTCTAAATTTCCTGTCAAATTGCTCCAGTCAATCTGTCTATAGTTGAAATCTCCCATTAGCACAACATTTTCGTATGTAGATGCCTTACGAATTTCGTCCCATAGAAGTTTACTGCACTCCCTATCAAGATTTGGGGCCCTGTAAATCACACCCAAAATTAGTTTTTCTCGGCCCTCGAGAAGCTGTAACCAAACAGATTCAGTGGCTGACGCTTCTAATTTAATATCTTGTCTAACACAACAATTTAAATTGTCTCTGACATACATCGCTACTCCAGAGACAATTTAAATTGTTGTGTTAGACAAGATATTAAATTAGAAGCGTCAGCCACTGAATCTGTTTGGTTACAGCTTCTCGAGGGCCGAGAAAAACTAATTTTGGGTGTGATTTACAGGGCCCCTGCTGAATGGCCACTGCTGCAACACTGTTTACACTCAGAATATACCTGAATGGCCACACAGTATTATTGTTGAAAAGATATTGTGGAATTATAATACTCTGTTTGTGGAATATTGTGTGGAGAGTTTAGGAGCGATGTGTTAGTGTGTGTTAAAGTGTGTTAAGGTGTGGTAGGGGTGTGGTAGCGGTGTGGTAGGGGTGTGGTAGGGGTGTGGTAGCGGTGTGGTAGGGGTGTGGTAGGGGTGTGGTAGCGGTGTGGTAGGGGTGTGGTAGGGGTGTGGTAGGGGTGTGGTAGAGGTGTGGTAGAGGTGTGGTAGGGGTGTGGTAGGGGTGTGGGAGGGGTGTGGTAGGGGTGTGGTAGGGGTGTGGGAGGGGTGTGGTAGGGGTGTGGTAGGGGTGTGGTAGCGGTGTGGTAGGGGTGTGGTAGGGGTGTGGTAGGGGTGTGGTGTAGTGTGCTATATTGTTGTGCTTACTCTCTTATTTAGGGGTGTGATGAAAATGTTGCTGTGAGATATATTAAAGTGTGGTATGGTGAGGTATATTGAGGTACAGTGAGGTACAGTGAGGTGTAGTGAGGTATGGTGAGGTACAGTGAGGTGTAGTGAGGTATGGTGAGGTACAGTGAGGTGTAGTGAGGTATGGTGAGGTACAGTGAGGTATAATGAGGTATGGAGAAGTGTAGTGAGGTATGTTGAGGTACAGTGAGATATGATGAGGTACAGTGAGGTATGGTGAGGTACAGTGACGTATGGTGAGGTGTAGTGAGGTATGGTGAGGTAGAGTGAGGTGTGGTGATGTACAGTGAGGTATGGTGAGGTGTAGTGAAGTATGGTGAGGTGTAGTGAGGTATGGTGAGGTGTAGTGAGGTGTGAGGTATAGTGAGGTATGGTGAGGTACAGTGAGGTATGGTGAGGTGTAGTGAGGTATGGTGAGGTACAGTGAGGTGTGGTGATGTACAGTGAGGTATGGTGAGGTGTAGTGAAGTATGGTGAGGTGTAGTGAGGTGTAGTGAGGTATGAGGTATAGTGAGGTATGGTGACGTGTAGTGAGGTATGGTGAGGTGTAGTGAGGTATGGTTACGTGTAGTGAGGTATGGTGAGGTGTAGTGAGGTATGGTGTGGTACAGTGAGGTATCGTGAGGTACAGTGAGGTATGGTGAGGTACAGTGAGGTGTAGTGAGGTATGGTGAGGTGTAGTGAGGTACAATGAGGTACAGTGAGGTATGGTGAAGTACAGTGAGGTGTGGAGAGGTACAGTGAGGTAGTGAGGTATGGTGAGGTGTAGCGAGGTATGGTGTGGTACAGTGAGGTATGGTGAGGAACAGTGAGGTACAGTGAGGTGTAGTGAGGTATGGTGAGGTACAGTGACGTATGGTGAGGTATGGTGAGGCACAGTGAGGTATGGTGAAGTACAGTGAGGTATGGTGAGGCACAGTGAGGTATGGTGAGGTGTAGTGATGTATGGTGAGGTACAGGGATGTATGGTGAGGTATTGTGAGGTGTAGTGAGGTATGGTGAGGTGTCGTGAGGTATGATGAGGTACAGGGTTATAGGGAAGTATGGTGATGTACAGTGAGGTGTAGTGAGGTACAGTGAGGTATGGTGAGATACAGTAAGGTATGGTGATGTACAGTGAGGTATGGCGAGGTGCTGTGAGGTATGGTGATGTAGTGAGGTATGGTGAGGTACAGTGAGGTATGATGTGTAGTGAGGTATGGTGACGTGTAGTGAGGTATGGTGAGGTACAGTGAGGTATGGTGAGGTGTAGTGAGGTATGGTGAGGTACAGTGAGGTATGGTGAGGTACAGTGAGGTATAGTGAGGTACAGTGAGGAATGGTGAGGTGTAGTGAGGTATGGTGAGGTTCAGAGTGGTATGGTGAGGCAGTGAGGTATGGTGAGGTGTAGTGAGGTATGGTGAGGGGTAATGAGGTACAGTGAGGTACAGTGAGGTATAGCGAAGTACAGTGAGGTATGGTGAGGTACAGTGAGGTATGGTGAGGTGTAGTGAGGTATGGTGAGATAGTGAGGTATGGTGAGGTACAGTGAGGCACAGTGAGGCATGGTGAGGTACAGTGAGGCATGGTGAAGTGCAGTGAGGTATGGTGATGTACAGTGAGGTACAGTGAGGTGTAGTGAGGTATGGTGAGGTATAGTGAGGTATTGTGAGGTACAGTGAGGTATGGTGAGGTGTAGTGAGGTACAGTGAGGTATAGTGAGGTAGAGTGAGGTACAGTGAGGTATGGTGAGGTGTAGTGAGGTATGGTGTGGTATAGTGAGGTATGGTGAAGAACATTGAGGTATGGTGAGGTGTAGTGAAGTATGGTAAGGTACAGTGATGTATGGTGATGTGTAGTGAGGTATGTTGAGGTACACTGAGGTATGGTGAGGTATTGAGGTGTAGTGAGGTATGGTGAGGTGTAGTGAGGTATGATGAGGTATGGTGAGGTACAGTGAGGTGTGGTGAGGTACAGTGACGTAGGGTGAGGTGTAGTGAGGTATGGTGAGGTACAGTGAGGTATGGTGAGGTGTAGTGATGTATGGTGAGGTTTGAGGTATGGTGAGGTGCAGTGAGGTATGGTGAGTTTCGGTGAGGTATAGTGAGGTACAGTGAGGTATGGTGAGGTGTAGTGAGGTACAGTGAGGTATGGTGAGGTACAGTGAGGTATTGTGAGGTACAGTGAGGTGCAGTGAGGTATGGTAAGGTACAGTGAGGGATGGTGAGGTGTAGTGAGGTATGGTGATTTACAGTGAGGTATGGTGAGGTACAGTGAACTATGGTGAGGTACAGTGAGGTGTAGTGAGGTATGATGAGGTAGAGTGAGGTATGGTGAGGTGTAGTGATGTATGGTGAGGTACAGTGAGGTATGGTGAGGTACAGTGAAGTATGGTGAGGTGTAGTGTGGTATGGAGAGGTACAGTGACGTATGGTGAGGGGCAGTGAGGTATGGTGAGGTACAGTGAGGTGTAGTGAGGTATAGTGAGGTACAGTGAAGTATGGTGAGGTGTAGTGTGGTATGGTGAGGTACAGTGACCTATGGTGAGGTGCAGTGAAGTATGGTGGGGTACAGTGAGGTGGTGAGGTATGGTGAGGTACAGTGAGGTATGGTGAGGTGTAGTGCTGTATGGTGAGGTACAGTGAGGTATTGTGAGGTGTAGTGAGGTATGAGGTACAGTGAGGTATGGTGAGGTACAGTGAGGAATGGTAAAGTACAGTGAGGTGTAGTGAGATACAGTGAGGTATGGTGAGGTGCCGTAAAGTATGGTGAGGTACAGTGAGGTATGGCGAGGTACGGTGAGGTATGATGTACAGTGAGGTATGGTGAGGTACAGTGAGGTATGGTGATGTGTAGTGAGGTATGGTGAGGTACAGTGAGGTATGACGAGGTACAGTGAGGTATGGTAAGGTGTAGTGAGGTATGGTGAGGTACAGTGAGGCATGGTGAGGTGTAGTGAGGTACAGTGAGGTATGGTGAGGTAGTGAGGTATGGTGAGGTGTAGTGAGGTATGGTGAGATGTAGTGAGTCATGGTGAGGTGCAGTGAGGTATGGTGAGGTAGTGAGGTATGGTGAGGTGTGAGGTATGGTGAGGTAGTGAGGTATGTTGAGGTACAGTGAGGTATAGTGAGGTACAGTGAGATATGGTGAGGTACAGTGAGGTATGGTAAGTTACAGTGAGGTATGGTGAAGTGTCGTGAGGTATGGTGTGGTACAGTGAGGTATGGTGAGGTACAGTGAGGTATGGTGAGGTGCAGTGAGGTATGGTGAGGTGTAGTGAGGTATGGTGATTTACAGTGAGGTACAGTGAAGTATGGTGAGGTGTAGTGAGGTATGGTGAGGTACAGTGAGGTATGGTGTGGTATAGTGAGGTATGGTGAAGAACATTGAGGTATGGTGAGGTGTAGTGAAGTATGGTGAGGTACAGTGACGTATGGTGATGTGTAGTGAGGTATGTTGAGGTACACTGAGGTATGGTGAGGTATTGAGGTGTAGTGAGGTATGGTGAGGTGTAGTGAGGTATGATGAGGTATGGTGAGGTACAGTGAGGTGTGGTGAGGTACAGTGACGTAGGGTGAGGTGTAGTGAGGTATGGTGAGGTACAGTGAGGTATGGTGAGGTGTAGTGATGTATGGTGAGGTTTGAGGTATGGTGAGGTGCAGTGAGGTATGGTGAGTTTCGGTGAGGTATAGTGAGGTACAGTGAGGTATGGTGAGGTGTAGTGAGGTACAGTGAGGTATGGTGAGGTACAGTGAGGTATTGTGAGGTACAGTGAGGTGCAGTGAGGTATGGTAAGGTACAGTGAGGTATGGTGAGGTGTAGTGAGGTATGGTGATTTACAGTGAGGTATGGTGAGGTACAGTGAACTATGGTGAGGTACAGTGAGGTGTAGTGAGGTATGATGAGGTAGAGTGAGGTATGGTGAGGTGTAGTGATGTATGGTGAGGTACAGTGAGGTATGGTGAGGTACAGTGAAGTATGGTGAGGTGTAGTGTGGTATGGAGAGGTACAGTGACGTATGGTGAGGGGCAGTGAGGTATGGTGAGGTACAGTGAGGTGTAGTGAGGTATAGTGAGGTACAGTGAAGTATGGTGAGGTGTAGTGTGGTATGGTGAGGTACAGTGACCTATGGTGAGGTGCAGTGAAGTATGGTGGGGTACAGTGAGGTGGTGAGGTATGGTGAGGTACAGTGAGGTATGGTGAGGTGTAGTGCTGTATGGTGAGGTACAGTGAGGTATTGTGAGGTGTAGTGAGGTATGAGGTACAGTGAGGTATGGTGAGGTACAGTGAGGAATGGTAAAGTACAGTGAGGTGTAGTGAGATACAGTGAGGTATGGTGAGGTGCCGTAAAGTATGGTGAGGTACAGTGAGGTATGGCGAGGTACGGTGAGGTATGATGTACAGTGAGGTATGGTGAGGTACAGTGAGGTATGGTGATGTGTAGTGAGGTATGGTGAGGTACAGTGAGGTATGACGAGGTACAGTGAGGTATGGTAAGGTGTAGTGAGGTATGGTGAGGTACAGTGAGGCATGGTGAGGTGTAGTGAGGTACAGTGAGGTATGGTGAGGTAGTGAGGTATGGTGAGGTGTAGTGAGGTATGGTGAGATGTAGTGAGTCATGGTGAGGTGCAGTGAGGTATGGTGAGGTAGTGAGGTATGGTGAGGTGTAGTGAGGTATGGTGAGGTAGTGAGGTATGTTGAGGTACAGTGAGGTATAGTGAGGTACAGTGAGATATGGTGAGGTACAGTGAGGTATGGTAAGTTACAGTGAGGTATGGTGAAGTGTCGTGAGGTATGGTGTGGTACAGTGAGGTATGGTGAGGTACAGTGAGGTATGGTGAGGTGCAGTGAGGTATGGTGAGGTGTAGTGAGGTATGGTGATTTACAGTGAGGTACAGTGAAGTATGGTGAGGTGTAGTGAGGTATGGTGAGGTACAGTGAGGTATGGTGAGGTGCAGTGAGGTATGGTGGGGTGTAGCGAGGTATGGTGAGGTACAGTGAGGTATGGTGGGGTGTAGTGAGGTATAGTGAGGTACAGTGAGGTATGGTGAGGTGTAGTGAGGTGTGGTGATTTACAGTGAGGTATGGTGAGGTACAGTGAAGTATGGTGAGGTGTATTGAGGTATGGTGAGGTACAGAGAGGTATGGTGGGGTGCAGCGACGTATGGTGAGGTACAGTGAGGTGTAATGAGTTATGGTGAGGTACAATGAGGTATTGTGAGGTGTAGTGCTGTATGGTGAGGTATGGTGAGGTGTAGTGCTGTATGGTGAGGTACAGTGAGGTATTGTGAGGTGTAGTGAGGTATGATGAGGTACAGTGAGGTATGGTGAGGTACAGTGAGGAATGGTAAAGTACAGTGAGGTGTAGTGAGATACAGTGAGGTATGGTGAGGTTCCGTAAGGTATGGTGAGGTACAGTGAGGTATGGCGAGGTACGGTGAGGTATGATGTACAGTGAGGTATGGTGAGGTACAGTGAGGTATGGTGATGTGTAGTGAGGTATGGTGAAGTACAGTGAGGTATGACGAGGTACAGTGAGGTATGGTAAGGTGTAGTGAGGTATGGTGAGGTATGGTGAGGCATGGTGAGGTATGGTGAGGTGTAGTGAGGTACAGTGAGGTATGGTGAGGTAGTGAGGTATGGTGAGGTGTAGTGAGGTATGGTGAGGTAGTGAGGTATGGTGAGATGTAGTGAGTCATGGTGAGGTGCAGTGAGGTATGATGAGGTAGTGAGGTATGGTGAGGTGTAGTGAGGTATGGTGAGGTATGTTGATGTACAGTGAGGTATAGTGAGGTATAGTGAGGTACAGTGAGATATGGTGAGGTAAAGTGAGGTATGGTGAGGTGCAGTGAGGTATGGTGAAGTGTCGTGAGGTATGGTGTGGTACAGTGAGGTATGGTGAGGTACAGTGAGGTATGGTGAGGTGCAGTGAGGTATGGTGAGGTATGGTGATTTACAGTGAGGTACAGTGAAGTATGGTGAGGTGTAGTGAGGTATGGTGAGGTACAGTGAGGTATGGTGAGGTGCAGTGAGGTATGGTGGGGTGTAGCGAGGTATGGTGAGGTACAGTGAGGTATGGTGGGGTGTAGTGAGGTATGGTGAAGTACAGTGAGGTATGGTAAGTTACAGTGAGGTATGGTGAAGTGTCGTGAGGTATGGTGTGGTACAGTGAGGTATGGTGAGGTACAGTGAGGTATGGTGAGGTGCAGTGAGGTATGGTGAGGTGTAGTGAGGTATGGTGATTTACAGTGAGGTACAGTGAAGTATGGTGAGGTGTAGTGAGGTATGGTGAGGTACAGTGAGGTATGGTGAGGTGCAGTGAGGTATGGTGGGGTGTAGCGAGGTATGGTGAGGTACAGTGAGGTATGGTGGGGTGTAGTGAGGTATGGTGAGGTACAGTGAGGTATGGTGAGGTGTAGTGAGGTGTGGTGATTTACAGTGAGGTATGGTGAGGTACAGTGAAGTATGGTGAGGTGTATTGAGGTATGGTGAGGTACAGTGAGGTATGGTGGGGTGCAGCGACGTATGGTGAGGTACAGTGAGGTGTAATGAGGTATGGTGAGCTACAATGAGGTATTGTGAGGTGTAGTGCTGTATGGTGAGGTATGGTGAGGTGTAGTGCTGTATGGTGAGGTACAGTGAGGTATTGTGAGGTGTAGTGAGGTATGATGAGGAACAGTGAGGTATGGTGAGGTACAGTGAGGAATGGTAAAGTACAGTGAGGTGTAGTGAGATACAGTGAGGTATGGTGAGGTTCCGTAAGGTATGGTGAGGTACAGTAAGGTATGGCGAGGTACGGTGAGGTATGATGTACAGTGAGGTATGGTGAGGTACAGTGAGGTATGGTGATGTGTAGTGAGGTATGGTGAAGTACAGTGAGGTATGACGAGGTACAGTGAGGTATGGTAAGGTGTAGTGAGGTATGGTGAGGTATGGTGAGGCATGGTGAGGTATGGTGAGGTGTAGTGAGGTACAGTGAGGTATGGTGAGGTAGTGAGGTATGGTGAGGTGTAGTGAGGTATGGTGAGGTAGTGAGGTATGGTGAGATGTAGTGAGTCATGGTGAGGTGCAGTGAGGTATGATGAGGTAGTGAGGTATGGTGAGGTGTAGTGAGGTATGTTGAGGTACAGTGAGGCATAGTGAGGTATAGTGAGGTACAGTGAGATATGGTGAGGTACAGTGAGGTATGGTGAGGTGCAGTGAGGTATGATGAGGTAGTGAGGTATGGTGAGGTGTAGTGAGGTATGTTGAGGTACAGTGAGGCATAGTGAGGTATAGTGAGGTACAGTGAGATATGGTGAGGTACAGTGAGGTATGGTGAGGTGCAGTGAGGTATGGTGAAGTGTCGTGAGGTATGGTGTGGTACAGTGAGGTATGGTGAGGTACAGTGAGGTATGGTGAGGTGCAGTGAGGTATGGTGAGTTATGGTGATTTACAGTGAGGTACAGTGAAGTATGGTGAGGTGTAGTGAGGTATGGTGAGGTACAGTGAGGTATGGTGAGGTGCAGTGAGGTATGGTGGGGTGTAGCGAGGTATGGTGAGGTACAGTGAGGTATGGTGGGGTGTAGTGAGGTATGGTGAAGTACAGTGAGGTATGGTGAGGTGTAGTGAGGTGTGATTTACAGTGAGGTATGGTGAGGTACAGTGAAGTATGGTGAGGTGTATTGAGGTATGGTGAAGTATGGTGAGGTACAGTGAGGTATGGTGGGGTGCAGCGACGTATGGTGAGGTACAGTGAGGTGTAGTGAGGTATGGTGAGGTACATTGAGGTGTAGTGAGGTATGGTGAGGTGTAGTGAGGTATGGTGAGTTACAGTAAGGTATTGTGAGGTACAGTGAGGTATGACGAGGTACGGTGTGGTATGGTGATGTACAGTGAGGTATGGTGATGTGTAGGTAGGTATGGTGAGGTAGTGAGGTATGGTGAGGTACAGTGAGGTATGGTGATGTGTAGTGAGGTATGAGTTACAGTGAGGTATGGTGAGGTACAGTAAGGCATGGTGAGGTGTGGTGAGGTGTAGTGAGGTATGGTGATGTACAGTGAGGTATGGTGAGGTACAGTGAGGTATGGTGAGGTATAATGAGGTGTAATGAGGTTTGGTGAGGTACAGTGAGGTATGGCGAGGTGTAGTTAGGTATGGTGAGGTGTAGTGTGGTATGGTGAGGTACAGTGAGGTATTGTGAGGTGTAGTGAGGTATGATGAGGTAAGGTGAGGTACAGTGAGGTAGTGAGGTGTAGTGAGGTATGGTTAGGTACAGTTAGGTATGGTGAGGTACAGTGAGGTATGGCGAGGTGTAGTGAGGTATGGTGAGGTACGGTGAGGTATGGTGATGTGTAGTGAGGTATGGTGAGGTACAGTGAGGTATGGTGAGGTGTAGTGAGGTATGATGAAGTACAGTGAGGTATGGTGAGGTACAGTGAGGCATGGTGAGGTAGTGAGGTATGGTGAGGTGTAGTGGGGTATGGTGAGGTGTAGTGAGGTACAATGAGGTACAGTGAGGTATGGTGAAGTACAGTGAGGTATGGTGAGGTACAATGAGGTATGGTGAGGTACAGTGAGGTATGGTGAGGTGTAGTGAGGTATGGTGAGGTGTAGTGAGGTATGGTGAGGTACAGTGAGGTATGGTGAGGTGTAGTGAGGTATGGTGAGGTGTAGTGAGGTATGGTGAGGTACAGTGAGGTATGGTGAGGTACAGTGAGGTGTAGTGAGGTATGGTTAGGTACAGTGAGGTATGGTGAGGTACAGTGAGGTATGGTGAGGTACAGTGAGGTACAGTGAGGTATGGTGAGGTACACTGAGGTATGGTGAGGTACAGTGAGGTATGGTGAGGTGTTGTGAGGTATATTGAAGTGCAGTGAGGTACAGTGAGGTATGGTGAGGTACAGTGAGGTGTAGTGAGGTATGGTGTGGTACAGTGAGATGCAGTGAGGTATGGTGAGGAAGAGTGAGGTACAGTGAGGTATAGTGAGGTGTAGTGAGGTACAGTGAGGTATGGTGAGGTACGGTGACGTATGGTGAGGTATAGTGAGGTACAGTGAGGTATAGTGAGGTACAGTGAGGTATGGTGAGGTGTAGTGAGGTATGGTGAGGTACAGTGAGGTATGGTGAGGTACAGTGAGATATGAGGTGTTGAAAGGTATGGTGAGGTGTAGTGAGGTATGAGGTACAGTGAGGTACAGTGAGGTATGGTGAGGTACGGTGAGGTGTAGTGAAGTACCCGTGAGGTGTGGTGAGGTACAGTGAGGTATGGCGAGGTACGGTGAGGTATCTTGTTGTACAGTGAGGTATGGTGAGGTACAGTGAGGTATGGTGAGGTACAATGAGGTATAGTGAGGTACAGTGAGGTATGGTGAGGTGTCAGAGTGTACACAGGTCGCCAGTGTAACGTATTGTGAGTTGTGAGTGTACACAGGTCGCCAGTTTAACGTATTGTGAGTTGTCAGTGTACACAGACCGCCAGTTTAACGTATTGTGAGTGTACAATGGTCTCCAGTATAACGTGTTGTGGGTTGTGAGTGTATACAGGTCGCCAGTATAACGTATTGTGAGTTGTGAGTACACTGTTCGCCAGTATAACGTGTTGTGAGTTGTGAGTGTGCACAGACCACCAGTATAACGTATTGTGAGTTGTGAGTGTACACAGGTCGCCAGTATAACGTATTGTGAGTTGCGAGTGTACACTGGTCTCCAGTATAACGTGTAGTGAGTTGTGAATTTATACAGGCCGCCAGTATAACGTGTTGTGAGTGTATACAAGTCACCAGTATAACGTGTTGTGAGTTGTCAGTGTACACTGATCGCCATTATAACGTATTGTGAGTTGTCAGTGTACACTGATCGCCATTATAACGTATTTTGAGTTATGAGTGTACACTGGTCGCCAGTAACATTTTGCGAGTTGTGAGTGTACACTGGTCGCCTGTATAACGTATTGTGAGTTGTGAGTGTACACTGGTCGCCTGTATAACGTATTGTGAGTTGTGAGTGTACACTGGTCGCCTGTATAACGTATTGTGAGTTGTGAGTGTACACTGGTCGCCAGTAACATATTGTGAGTGCACTGGTCGCCAGTATAAGGTATTGTGAGTTGTGAGTGTACACTGGTCGCCTGTATAACGTATTGTGAGTTGTGAGTGTACACTGGTCGCCAGTAACATATTGTGAGTGCACTGGTCGCCAGTATAAGGTATTGTGAGTTGTGAGTGTACACTGGTCGCCAGTATAACGTATTGTGAGTTGTGAGTGTACAGAGGCAGCCAGTATAACGTATTGTGAATGCACAGAAGACCTGTTAGCACGAGGTAACATTAGTATTGTGAGTTGCGATGAAATTTGTTGATGAGCAACGCCGCTAATTTAATTGTTACAAATCTGGTGGTCACGGTGGAGGCAGCAGCTGGTAGCTCATAGATATATTAATGGAGAAGGTGGTGAAAATACTGGAGCGAGGAATGTGGGAGGCAGCAGTGTGAGGTGGCCAGGGGTAGTAATGGAATTGATTGTGGGAGGCATTGATTGGTGGTGGGGGAAGTGGTGGTGGGGGTTGGAGTTAAGGTGGTGGAGGATGTGGGAAAGTGGTGGAGATGGTAGAAGGAGTGGTGGTGGGAAGAGAAGTGGAGGTTGGAGTGGTGTTAGTGGTGTCCTCCTTTCACTTATGTATCTGCTGAAGAGGATCCCAGAAGAGGGTCGAAATATACATATCAATTAATCCTCTGAGTTTCTGTCTCCATGTGGGTTATTACTGACAAGTGTTCATTATACTTTAGTTATTCATATATATGTATATATATATATATATATATATATATATATATATATATATATATATATATATATATATATATATATATATATATATATATATATATATATGACATATTTATTAGAAAACGTTTCGGTCCTGGGACCTTTAGCACTTCTAAGTGGTTAGAAATGATCAAGGTCCCAGGACCGAAAGGTTTTCTAATAAATATGTCATAGTGTTTGCTTACGTGTCTTTCTAAACCAACTTGTCGGTATTTATTACCAAGGTTTGTACCATATATATATATATATATATATATATGTATATATATATATATATATATATATATATATATATATGTATATATATATATATATATATATATATATATATATATATATATATATATATATATATATATATATATATATATATATATATATATATATATATATATATATATATATATATATTTTTTTATTTTTTTATTATCACACTGGCCGATTCCCACCAAGGCAGGGTGGCCCGAAAAAGAAAAACTTTCACCATCATTCACTCCATCACTGTCTTGCCAGAAGGGTGCTTTACACTACAGTTTTTAAACTGCAACATTAACACCCCTCCTTCAGAGTGCAGGCACTGTACTTCCCATCTCCAGGACTCAAGTCCGGCCTGCCGGTTTCCCTGAATCCCTTCATAAATGTTACTTTGCTCACACTCCAACAGCACGTCAAGTATTAAAAACCATTTGTCTCCATTCACTCCTATCAAACACGCTCACGCATGCCTGCTGGAAGTGCAAGCCCCTCGCACACAAAACCTCCTTTACCCCCTCCCTCCAACCCTTCCTAGGCCGACCCCTACCCCGCCTTCCTTCCACTACAGACTGATACACTCTTGAACTCATTCTGTTTCGCTCCATTCTCTCTACATGTCCGAACCACCTCAACAACCCTTCCTCAGCCCTCTGGACAACAGTTTTGGTAATCCCGCACCTCCTCCTAACTTCCAAACTACGAATTCTCTGCATTATATTCACACCACACATTGCCCTCAGACACGACATCTCCACTGCCTCCAGCCTTCTCCTCGCTGCAACATTCATCACTCACGCTTCACACCCATATAAGAGCGTTGGTAAAACTATACTCTCATACATTCCCCTCTTTGCCTCCAAGGACAAAGTTCTTTGTCTCCACAGACTCCTAAGTGCACCACTCACTCTTTTTCCCTCATCAATTCTATGATTCACCTCATCTTTCATAGACCCATCCGCTGACACGTCCACTCCCAAATATCTGAATACGTTCACCTCCTCCATACTCTCTCCCTCCAATCTGATATTCAATCTTTCATCACCTAATCTTTTTGTTATCCTCATAACCTTACTCTTTCCTGTATTCACCTTTAATTTTCTTCTTTTGCACACCCTACCAAATTCATCCACCAATCTCTGCAACTTCTCTTCAGAATCTCCCAAGAGCACAGTGTCATCAGCAAAGAGCAGCTGTGACAACTCCCACTTTGTGTGTGATTCTTTATCTTTTAACTCCACGCCTCTTGCCAAGACCCTCGCATTTACTTCTCTTACAACCCCATCTATAAATATATTAAACAACCACGGTGACATCACACATCCTTGTCTAAGGCCTACTTTTACTGGGAAAAAATTTCCCTCTTTCCTACATACTCTAACTTGAGCCTCACTATCCTCGTAAAAACTCTTCACTGCTTTCAGTAACCTACCTCCTACACCATACACTTGCAACATCTGCCACATTGCCCCCCTATCCACCCTGTCATACGCCTTTTCCAAATCCATAAATGCCACAACGACCTCTTTAGCCTTATCTAAATACTGTTCACTTATATGTTTCACTGTAAACACCTGGTCCACACACCCCCTACCTTTCCTAAAGCCTCCTTGTTCATCTGCTATCCTATTCTCCGTCTTACTCTTAATTCTTTCAATTATAACTCTACCATACACTTTACCAGGTACACTCAACAGACTTATCCCCCTATAATTTTTGCACTCTCTTTTGTCCCCTTTGCCTTTATACAAAGGAACTATGCATGCTCTCTGCCAATCCCTAGGTACCTTACCCTCTTCCATACATTTATTAAATAATTGCACCAACCACTCCAAAACTATATCCCCACCTGCTTTTAACATTTCTATCTTTATCCCATCAATCCCGGCTGCCTTACCCCCTTTCATTTTACCTACTGCCTCACGAACTTCTCCCACACTCACAACTGGCTCTTCCTCACTCCTACAAGATGTTATTCCTCCTTGCCCTATACACGAAATCACAGCTTCCCTATCTTCATCAACATTTAACAATTCCTCAAAATATTCCCTCCATCTTCCCAATACCTCTAACTCTCCATTTAATAACTCTCCTCTCCTATTTTTAACTGACAAATCCATTTGTTCTCTAGGCTTTCTTAACTTGTTAATCTCACTCCAAAACTTTTTCTTATTTTCAACAAAATTTGTTGATAACATCTCACCCACTCTCTCATTTGCTCTCTTTTTACATTGCTTCACCACTCTCTTAACTTCTCTCTTTTTCTCCATATACTCTTCCCTCCTTGCATCACTTCTACTTTGTAAAAACTTCTCATATGCTAACTTTTTCTCCCTTACTACTCTCTTTACATCATCATTCCACCAATCGCTCCTCTTCCCTCCTGCACCCACTTTCCTGTAACCACAAACTTCTGCTGAACACTCTAACACTACATTTTTAAACCTACCCCATACCTCTTCGACCCCATTGCCTATGCTCTCATTAGCCCATCTATCCTCCAATAGCTGTTTATATCTTACCCTAACTGCCTCCTCTTTTAGTTTATAAACCTTCACCTCTCTCTTCCCTGATGCTTCTATTCTCCTTGTATCCCATCTACCTTTTACTCTCAGTGTAGCTACAACTAGAAAGTGATCTGATATATCTGTGGCCCCTCTATAAACATGTACATCCTGAAGTCTACTCAACAGTCTTTTATCTACCAATACATAATCCAACAAACTACTGTCATTTCGCCCTACATCATATCTTGTATACTTATTTATCCTCTTTTTCTTAAAATATGTATTACCTATAACTAAACCCCTTTCTATACAAAGTTCAATCAAAGGGCTCCCATTATCATTTACACCTGGCACCCCAAACTTACCTACCACACCCTCTCTAAAAGTTTCTCCTACTTTAGCATTCAAGTCCCCTACCACAAATACTCTCTCACTTGGTTCAAAGGCTCCTATACATTCACTTAACATCTCCCAAAATCTCTCTCTCTCCTCTGCATTCCTCTCTTCTCCAGGTGCATACACGCTTATTATGACCCACTTCTCGCATCCAACCTTTACTTTAATCCACATAATTCTTGAATTTACACATTCATATTCTCTTTTCTCCTTCCATAACTGATCATTTAACATTACTGCTACCCCTTCCTTTGCTCTAACTCTCTCAGATACTCCAGATTTAATCCCATTTATTTCCCCCCACTGAAACTCTCCTACCCCCTTCAGCTTTGTTTCGCTTAGGGCCAGGACATCCAACTTCTTTTCATTCATAACATCAGCAATCATCTGTTTCTTGTCATCCGCACTACATCCACGCACATTTAAGCAACCCAGTTTTATAAAATTTTTCTTCTTCTCTTTTTTAGTAATTGTATACAGGAGAAGGGGTTACTAGCCCATTGCTCCCGGCATTTTAGTCGCCTCATACGACACGCATGGCTTACGGAGGAAAGATTCTTTTCCACTTCCCCATGGACAATAGAAGAAATAAAAAAAGAACAAGAGCTATTTAGAAAAAGGAGAAAAACCTAGATGTATGTATATATATATATATGCATGTGCGTGTCTGTGAAGTGTGACCAAAGTGTAAGTAGGAGTAGCAAGATATCTCTGTTATCTTAGCGTGTTTATGAGACAGAAAAAGAAAACCAGCAATCCTACCATCATGCAAAACAGTTACAGGTTTTTGTTTCACAGTCATCTGGCAGGACGGTAGTACTTCCCTGGGTGGTTGCTGTCTACCAACCTACTACCTATATATATATATATATATATATATATATATATATATATATATATATATATATATATATATATATATATATATTTATATTTATATTTATATATATATATCTTCTTTCTTTCAACACACCGGCCGTATCCCACCGAGGCAGGGTGACCCAAAAAGAAAGAAAATCCCCAAAAAGAAAATACTTTCATCATCATTCAACACTTTCACCTCACTCACACATAATCACTGTTTTTGCAGAGGTGCTCAGAACACAACAGTTTAGAAGCATATACGTATAAAGATACACAACAAATCCCTCCAAACTGCTAATATCCCGAACCCCTCCTTTAGAGTGCAGGCATTGTACTTCCCATTGCCAGGACTCAAGTCCGGCTATATAAAAATAACCGGTTTCCCTGAATCCCTTCACTAAATATTACCCTGCTCACACTCCAACAGATCGTCAGGTCCCACTTACCATTCGTTTCCATTCACTCCTATCGAACACGCTCACGCACGCTTGCTGGAAGTCCAAGCCCCTCGCCCACAAAACCTCCTTTACCCTCTCCCTCCAACCTTTTCGAGGACGACCCATACCCTGCCTTCCTTCCCCTACAGATTTAAATGCTCTTTGATCCATTCTCTCTAAATGACCAAACCACCTCAAAAACCCCTCTTCAGCCCTCTGACTAATACTTTTATTAACTCCACACCTTCTCATAATTTCCACACTCCGAATTTTCTGCATAATATTTACACCACACATTGCCCTTTGACCGGACATCTCCACTGCCTCCAACCGCCTCCTCGCTGCAGCATTTACAACCCAAGCTTCACACACATATAAGAGTGTTGGTACTACTATACTTTCATACATTCCTTTCTTTGCCTCCATAGATAACGTTTTTTTGTCTCCATATATACCTCAACGCACCACTCACTTTTTTTCCCTCATCAATTCTATGATTAACCTCATCCTTCATAAATCCATCCGCCGACACGTCAACTCCCAAGTATCTGAAAACATTCACTTCTTCCATACTCCTCCTCCTCAATTTGATATCCAATTTTTCTTTATCTAAATAATTTGATACCCTCATCACCTTACTCTTTTCTATGTTCACTTTCAACCTTCTACCTTTACACACACTCCCAAACTTGTCCACTAACCTTTGTAATTTTTCTTTAGAATCTCCCATAAGCACAGTATCATCAGCAAAAAGTAACTGTGTCAATTCCCATTTTGTATTTGATTCCCCATAATTTAATCCCACCCCTCTCCCGAACACCCTGGCATTTACTTCTCTTAGAACCCCATCTTTAAATATATTAAACAGCCATGGTGACATTACACATCCCTGTCTAAGACCTATTTTACCGGGAAGTAATATCCTTCTCTCCTACATACCCTAACCTGAGCTTCACTATCCTCATAAAAACTCTTTACAGCATTTAGTAACTTAACACCTATTCCATACACTTGGAACATCTGCCACATTGCTCTCATATCCACTCTCTCATATGCCTTTTCTAAATCCATAAATGCAATAAAAACTTCCCTACCTTTATCTAAATACTGTTCATATATATGCTTCAATGTAAACACTTGATCTACACATCCCCTACCCACTCTGAAACCTCCTTGCTCATCCGCAATCCTACATTCTGTCTTACCTCTAATTCTTTCAATAATAACCCTACCGTATATTTTCCTGGTATACTCAGTCAACTTATTCCTCTATAATTTTTACAGTCTCTTTTGTCCCCCTTCCCTTTATATAAAAGGGAAGGGGGAAGTGCTCCCCACTAATCCCTAGGTACCTTTCCCTCTTTCATACATTTATTAAACAAAAATACTAACCACTCCAACACTATGTCCCCCCCCCCCCTGCTTTTAACATTTCTGTCATGATCCCGTCAGTTCCAGCTGCTTTACCCCCTTTCATTCTACGTAATGCCTCACGTACCTCCCCCACACTCACATCCTGTTCTTCACTCCTAAAAGATGTTATACCTCCCTGGCCAGTGCATAAAATTACCGCCTTTCTTTCTTCGTCGACATTTAAAAGTTCCTCAAAATATTCTCGCCATCTACCCAAAACCTCCATCTCCCCATCTACTAACTCCCCTACTCTGTTTTTAACTGAGAAATCCATTCGTTCCCTAGGCTCTCTAAACTTGTTTATATATATATATATATATATATATATATATATATATATATATATATATATATAGAGAGAGAGAGAGAGAGAGAGAGAGAGAGATAATTACTTTTATTGTTCTTTGATAATGTGAGTAGTCACGAAAGCGCTTGGAATTTCACTATTCTTTCACAGTGGTTGTTTTGCTTATATTCGTGTGTGTGTACTCACCTATTTGTGGTTGCAGGGGTCGAGTCACAGCTCCTGGCCCCGCCTCTTCGCTGATTGCTACTAGGCCCTCTCTCTCCCTGCTCCATGAACTCTATCATACCTCGCCTTAAAACTATGTATGGTTCCCGCCTCCACTACGTCACTTTCTAGGCTATTCCACGGCCTGACTACTCTATGACTGAAGAAATACTTCCTAACATCCCTTTGATTCATCTGAGTCTTCAACTTCCAATTGTGACCTCTTGTGTCTGTGTCCCTTCTCTGGAACATCCCGTCTTTGTCCACCTTGTCAATTCCGCGCAGTATTTTATATGTCGTTATCATGTCTCCCCTGACCCTCTTGTCCTCCAGTGTCGTCAGGCCGATTTCCCTCAACCTTTCTTCGTAGGACAATCCCCGTAGCTCTGGGACTAGTCTTGTTGCAAACCTTTGCACTTTCTCTAATTTCTTGACGTGCTTGACTAGGTGTGGATTCCAAACTGGTGCTGCATACTCCAGTATGGGCCTGACATAAATGGTATACAGAGTCTTAAACGATTTCTTACTGAGGTATCGGAACGCTATCCGTAGGTTTGCCAGGCGCCCGTATGCTGCAGCAGTTATCTGATTGATGTGCGCCTCAGGAGATATGCTCGGTGTTATACTCACCCCCAGGTCTTTTTCCTTGAGTGAGGTTTGCAGTCTTTGGCCATCTAAACTATATTGTGTCTGCGGTCTTCTTTGCCCTTCCCCAATCTTCATGACTTTGCATTTGGCAGGGTTAAATTCAAGGAGCCAGTTGCTGGACCAGGCTTGTAGCCTGTCCAGGTCTCTTTGTAGTCCTGCCTGATCCGCATCCGATTTGATTCTTCTCATTAACTTCGCATCATCTGCAAACAAGGACACTTCTGAGTCTATCCCTTCAGTTATGTCGTTCACATATACCAAGAACAGCACAGGTCCTAGGACTGACCCCTGTGGAACCCCGCTTGTCACAGGCGCCCACTCTGACACCTCGTCGCGTACCATGACTCGTTGTTGCCTCCCTGTGTGTGTGTGTGTGTGTGTGTGTGTGTGTGTGTGTGTGTGTGTGTGTGTGTGTGTGTGTGTGTGTGTGTGTGTGTGTATATATATATATATATATATATATATATATATATATATATATATATATATATATATATATATATATATATATATATATATATATATATATATATATATATATATGCTGACATAGTTGTCGAAGTTTAAGACATACTGGTATATATGCACAAACCAGTACGTAAGTAGTGAAGAAAGTGGCCTTCTTTACTTTTTTCTCCCAAATTGTGATTCGATAATAGTCTAGAAATGTCCACATAAGGTTCTTGTCGTAAATGTGGGTTTTGGGTGGGTTACATAAATGCGTAAGACTGGTGTGGGAGGCGACACACAAGTCTTTAAGATAAACACTCTTAACCACATTTAACTAATAAAACAGTTAATTTTCGTCTCAAGTGGAAAACCCAAGTCTTTACTGTCTCACTTATTGTAGATAACATGAAACACTACATTTTGCAACTCTGTGGGTGATTATATCGTCAGTGTTTGTCAACACCAGACCACCTGCACCGCCTCCGTCACCCTACACGCTTGTCACAGCAACCCTTTCTGTAGTTATCCCTCTTCCCTATACTAGACTTGCTGTAGTTGTTCAGTTTCTTGTTCTAGACTTACTGTAGTTGTACCACTTTCCTGTAAAAAGTTCCTTCATGTTGTAGTTGCTAGATCCTACAATCTCTGAATTCAGTCGGAGCAAGAGGATCCTCGTTATATTTCCCTGCACCTCTTATCCTAAACGTCTTTAGGATCCAGGGATCGGGATCGCCAGTTCATTAAGCTCCGCGATTTCCTATTCCAAATATCTGGATAGGAGCTTCTATCCTGGGCGTCTGGAATAAAACCGTTATTTTATCTATCCCTGTAGTTTAGAGAACCAAACACCATCCTTGCAAGAGCAGTATCCTTCCATATCCTGGAAGATCAGGGCGATTCCTGCAGAAGTCCCGTCATTACTGGTCCTAGGAGCTAGAAGTGTTCCGGGGGCTAAGAATGGCCATAGGGGCTAGGAGTAGCTCTTTACTGTCCTACAGACCGGGAAGAACAAGTATAGTCACTGCAGGATCCCCGTTATTAACTATCCTGGGCACTAAGAAAACCCCTAATCAGTCCTACAGACATGGTAGGATCAGGGATACTTGGTGTAGGAGCCTAGTCATCGGGAATCCTGGGCTCTTAAGAGTAGCCTTTTCATTAGGTACTGTGGGCACCTGTGGCTGGGCCGGGCCGCTCCACTGATCAAGCTCGCACTAATGACCGCCATCTGTTACGAGGCAATCTTCTCACTGAAGAAGCGAGAGATTGATTGCCTGCTGAAGTGTTGCCAGACACAGCCTTGAGCTCTTGATTAAGTTCAAGGATTCTTCTCTATGCTGATAACATTGCTACAATTAACTAAAGTATTGTTCTTGATGGACAGGTCATGATGGACTGTTATCAAACTGAAGACTCCTCTGAAGATTAAAACTGCAACCCGCTCACTCACCCACGACAGCGATTGTGTCCTCAGTGGGTCGTAGTTGGGTGGGGAAGTATTACTCAGTTGGTAGTAAGTGGATCAAAGATTTTACTCAGTGGGATACAGACAACAGTGAGTGGCGTGTGAGAAAAGGAATCTGCAAGTCGTATCTTTTGGATAAAGACAGAGTAGTCAAACTTTGATGTTTGGGTCGAGTTAGGGCGCATCAGAAGTGGTCAGAACAGGCCAAAAAGGGTCATGTTTCTCTTTATTAACTTTGAGTATTATTCTTACTAACCTAACCTAACCTGACTTAAATGAACCAACACACTGACAGATGACCTGATCAGTCTGGATGATCACTGTTGACCTAAGCCTTGTGTTGGTCAGAGCAGTGTTCGTTGATACTCTCAAGTGATAGTTGTAAACAGAGGCTACAGTGACATATGTGTACCTTCAACCTTCACACCGTCTGAAACATGTTCATCAGTACCTTCACAGGGGAGTTAAACTCCTTTAAACAGCCTTCAGCACCTTCACAGGGGCTTAAACACCTATACACAGCCTTCAATATCTTCACAGGGGGTTAAACACCTTTACACAGCCTTCAACACCTTTACAGGGGGTTAAACACCTTTACACAACCTTCAACACCTTCACTGGGGGTTAAACACCTTTACACACCCTTCAATACCTTCACAGGGGGTTAAACACCTTTACATAGTGGTGGCCCGGTGGCCTGGTGGCTAAAGCTCCCGCTTCACACACGGAGGGCCCGGGTTCGATTCCCGGCGGGTGGAAACATTTCGACACGTTTCCTTACACCTGTTGTCCTGTTCACCTAGCAGCAAATAGGTACCTGGGTGTTAGTCGACTGGTGTGGGTCGCATCCTGGGGGACAAGATTAAGGACCCCAATGGAAATAAGTTAGACAGTCCTCGATGACGCACTGACTTTCTTGGGTTATCCTGGGTGGCTAACCCTCCGGGGTTAAAAATCCGAACGAAATCTTATCTTATCTTATCACAGCCTTCAACACCTTCACTGTCTTAAACATCTTCATTGAATATTAACGCCTCCACATACACACTCTCCAACGCTCAACATGTCCATTTAAATCTTGATATGCGAGTGTGAGCCGTAGTATATAAGAAAATATAACAACAACGGGGTTGTTACAGAGAGCTTATGTGTTCCTTTACATGTGATGTTGTGGTTAATGGAAGGTAAACAGAGTAAGAAATGCAGACGCGAGTCTGGTAGTGATGCTGGGAAATAATAACGTGGGTGTAGCAGTTGTCGAGCAGTGTGTTGTACCTGTGTGTTGGGAAGTAACTCCTGTGTTGTACCTGTGTGTTGGGAAGTAACTCCTGTGTTGTACCTGTGTGTTGGGAAGTAACTCCTGTGTTGTACCTGTGTGTAGGGAAGTAACTCCTGTGTTGTACCTGTGTGTTGGGAAGTAACTCCTGTGTTGTACCTGTGTGTTGGGAAGTAACTCCTGTGTTGTACCTGTGTGTTGGGAAGTAACTCCTGTGTTGTACCTGTGTGTAGGGAAGTAACTCCTGTGTTGTACCTGTGTGTTGGGAAGTAACTCCTGTGTTGTACCTGTGTGTTGGGAAGTAACTCCTGTGTTGTACCTGTGTGTAGGGAAGTAACTCCTGTGTTGTACCTGTGTGTTGGGAAGTAACTCCTGTGTTGTACCTGTGTGTTGGGAAGTAACTCCTGTGTTGTACCTGTGTGTTGGGAAGTAACTCCTGTGTTGTACCTGTGTGTAGGGAAGTAACTCCTGTGTTGTACCTGTGTGTTGGGAAGTAACTCCTGTGTTGTACCTGTGTGTAGGGAAGTAACTCCTGTGTTGTACCTGTGTGTTGGGAAGTAACTCCTGTGTTGTACCTGTGTGTTGGGAAGTAACTCCTGTGTTGTACCTGTGTGTAGGGAAGTAACTCCTGTGTTGTACCTGTGTGTTGGGAAGTAACTCCTGTGTTGTACCTGTGTGTTGGGAAGTAACTCCTGTGTTGTACCTGTGTGTTGGGAAGTAACTCCTGTGTTGTACCTGTGTGTAGGGAAGTAACTCCTGTGTTGTACCTGTGTGTTGGGAAGTAACTCCTGTGTTGTACCTGTGTGTAGGGAAGTAACTCCTGTGTTGTACCTGTGTGTTGGGAAGTAACTCCTGTGTTGTACCTGTGTGTTGGGAAGTAACTCCTGTGTTGTACCTGTGTGTAGGGAAGTAACTCCTGTGTTGTACCTGTGTGTTGGGAAGTAACTCCTGTGTTGTACCTGTGTGTTGGGAAGTAACTCCTGTGTTGTACCTGTGTGTTGGGAAGTAACTCCTGTGTTGTACCTGTGTGTAGGGAAGTAACTCCTGTGTTGTACCTGTGTGTTGGGAAGTAACTCCTGTGTTGTACCTGTGTGTAGGGAAGTAACTCCTGTGTTGTACCTGTGTGTTGGGAAGTAACTCCTGTGTTGTACCTGTGTGTTGGGAAGTAACTCCTGTGTTGTACATGTGTGTTGGGAAGTAACTCCTGTGTTGTACATGTGTGTAGGGAAGTAACTCCTGTGTTGTACCTGTTTGTTGGGAAGAAACTCCTGTGTTGTACCTGTGTGTTGGGAAGAAACTCCTGTGTTGAACCTGTGTGTTGGGAAGAAACTCCTGTGTTGTACCTGTGTGTTGGGAAGTAACTCCTGTGTTGAACCTGTGTGTTGGGAAGAAACTCCTGTGTTGAACCTGTGTGTTGGGAAGTAACTCCTGTGTTGTACATGTGTGTAGGGAAGTAACTCCTGTGTTGTACCTGTGTGCTGGGAAGTAACTCCTGTGTTGTACCTGTGTGTAGGGAAGTAACTCCTGTGTTGTACATGTGTGTAGGGAAGTAACTCCTGTGTTGTACCTGTGTGCTGGGAAGTAACTCCTGTGTTGTACATGTGTGTAGGGAAGTAACTCCTGTGTTGTACCTGTGTGCTGGGAAGTAACTCCTGTGAGATGGCAGGATGAAAGATGCTAATCAGAGCAAGAGGAAGAAAGAGTAGAAGAAGAGGAGGAGGATGAGTAGAAGGAATAGGAGAAAAAAGGAACAGGAAAAGAAGGAAAAGGAGGAAGAGATACACGGAGGAAAAGAGAAAGGCTAGAAAAGAAAAGAAGATCGTCCAACAGGAGGAGGAAATGTGTGAGGCATAAAATGGGTTTAAAAGAGAGGGGCTTGAACCCCACTAGATATAGCTACAGTGAACCCCACTAGAATTAGCTACAGTGAACCCCACTAGAGTTAGGTACAGTGAACCCCACTAGAGTTAGCTACAGTGAACCCCACTAGAATTAGCTACAGTGAACCCCACTAGAGTTAGGTACAGTGAACCCCACTAGAGTTAGCTACAGTGAATCCCACTTGAGTTAGCTACAGTGAACCCCACTAGAGTTAGCTACAATGAACCCCACTAGAGTTAGGTACAGTGAACCCCACTAGAGTTAGCTACAGTGAACCCCACTTGAGTTAGCTACAGTGAACCCCACTAGAGTTAGCTACAGTGAACCCCACTAGAGTTAGCTACAGTGAACCCCACTAGAGTTAGCTACAGTGAACCCCACTAGAGTTAGTTACAGTGAACCCCACTAGAGTTAGCTACAGTGAATCCCACTAGAGTTAGCTACAGTGAACCCCACTAGAGTTAGCTACAGTGAACCCCACTAGAGT